>NC_072733.1:147994371-148290086 GCF_026930045.1 Uloborus diversus
ATAATGCGGTCAGTTACATCCTTGGCTAAAGCAAAACTCGTTAAAGTTTATTTCCTTGACCAAAATATTAATTTTCGGTCTTACGAATATTACAGACACAACAGAATAACTTCTTGCCTGTTAAATATCCGCAATAAACCTTCTTTTTTCCTTTTTGCTAGCATTCAGTTTAAATGACTGTTAAAAGTATCACATTTTAACTTATCTTTAAGTTGAAAATTGATTCACTTATAACCAATTTTACAAGTTAAGTAAAGTAACAAATTATTCCTATCAAAATGTTTGCCCATAAAAACTTTTAAGAGTTAACCAACTATTTCATAGCTAAAGTATCAAACTTTGTAATACATTAATTTTCAGAACATGTTCAGGAATTTATTGCGTGGATCTTCCTTACGATCAAACTTGCTTTAAGTGCACTTTTATATCAATGTAACCTGGTAATAACTGCTGTCGTTTACCCTATACGTATATATAATAATAATAACACGATATTACTTTAAGTAAAGCAATTTCTTGGAAAAAAGTCGTCTACGTAATAACATAATAATACGTATCTACCGAAATATCAAGTTTCTCAAGAATGTTTAGATAAGCGTTGGAGGATTAACTTTTACAAGAATAAAATGAAACATTTTATGGGGATTTTTATTGAAAACAGAATAACATAGTTAAGGGAATGTATTTTTGAAGAAATAACACTCTGGAACTAAACTTAAAAATTTTAACTATACTTATCAGCTGTTGAGATTTGATTGTGACGATTAACCTTGTCACGAGCATTTCCTCATTATTTCAGCTCTGCCCCTTCGGTTAGTAATCATTTTAAACTTAGTTGAAAGATTTACACTTTTACTTTTATGCCACTGACTTAACTAGAATAGGTTTAGTAAATAGAGCAGTTCTTTCACTAATTGTTTGAAAAAAGTTTTGAAAACTGTGTTGATAAATTTAGGATAAGATGTTTTTTGAAAGCGCTCGTTAACTGGCGTGTTATGGGTTTCAATTCTGCGCCAATATTTATTACACAATTGCTTCTCACTTGTGATTCTTTTTACGACACGTTTTTAAATGAAAGGTGATTGACTTATTTTGAAAAAATAAATTAGTTTTCGATAGCCCTTGGTGTACAATTTTATTTTGTTTTGTTTTAAAAAATTTTACTATTGTCTAATTATCAAACGATAAAAATTATTTAGATTCAGCTGGTTTTGAAATAAATCGGTTTTTTTCTTTACCTTTTTTATCTCAAGTTCCAATTCATTTCAGGTAGAACTTTTTTATGCCAGTTCTTAACCTGTAAAATCAAAATATACGTTGATTAAACAATTCATTTTCACAATATTGTTGCTAGTACGTGTGTGTTTTAATGATGTTTGTTCAGAAGAAGCAGAAATTGAGCTGGTTTTGAAATAAAACCGATTTTTTTTTTCACATTTGTTTTACACCTCATTGAGAGCGATTTGTTCCAAATCACTCTATAGCCTGATAGTAGTGACTAAAAAGTATCAAACTGCGAAAGAAGAAAATATTTGAAAATTTACACATGCAGCTGGTTTTGATACTAAACGCCGTATTAAGTAAAACTGGAAAATGAATTGAGTATTACATGGTACTATCTCTAAACTAGATTCTCTTAAGTTATTTTGACAGCAAAAAAAATAAATAAATAAATAAAATAAACAAATAAATAAATAAAACTTACTTTTTTCCGTTGCATGGGTTATTCTATGCGCATTGAATGGTGTACTGCTGTGGGAAGGTAAAGCAATCTTCAAATTAATCAATTTTCGTTTTTTTGGCATTTAATTCATCGATTGTACTTCAGCTAATTGTACAAGATTGCTTATTTGGTTTCCACTGAAAATTAGATACGAAAAAAATGTTTCTCCTACTGTTAGTATGGAATCCAAAACGTGTTCCTTTCTAATATCTCAAAACTCATTTCTGCAGATACTGCCCTTTATCTTCCCAGGGCAGTGCGTACGCAGATTATTTACTAGTTAATGTACACAGCTATTATCCAACTTAGTAAAAGCCCTAAAACAGTTTTAATTCTAAAAAAAGTTCAAATTCTGGATATTTCTTCGTCATTATTAAACAGTAAAATGACCATGTTAATTGTTAGCAATAATAAGGGTAAAACATATCTTCATCACAATATTTTCATGCAAAAGAGGTTCTCCCCCCTTTTTTTTTGTTGAAAAGAAAAAAAAAAAAAAGACATTGGTGACCATTTTTAGAAAGAAATCCAAAGCATTAACTTTAATAATTTTTAAAATTGGACCTGTATTTTAATCATCACGTAAAGTATACATATTTTGATTTTGCTTGTTTCACCATACCCTCACCATACACTAATTTTTCTAGGTAGAAGAACTGTTGCAGTTAAATATTGCAGAAAAAACATATTTTTTCGGGCTTTTTTTTTTTTTTTTTGATTGAAATTTGTTAACTTTAACCATGATATCAAATATTTTTCAGCTGTTAAAATAACTTAAGAAGCTTAAAGTTAAACAAAAATACCTGCAAGGGAGGGAAATATCAATAGTATATTTTGATTTTTAGGGGTCTCTTTAAATTAAAATATAAACTGATAGCACAACTTGTAGATTGATCAAGATAGGATAAAGTGTGTTTTTCAATCCTTAAAAAAATTTAAAGTTTCAATTGAAAAGAGGAATTTAAAATTGAGCATTGTAGTACACTAGTCAAGATTAATAGCGTTTACTTATGCGGTAATGCGAGTAAGTACATAATTGAAAACAAAATCCAACCTTTTATGTGCGGATTTATATTAGTGCGCTAGTTAAAGCTCCAAAATCACACAGTGAAGCTATTTCAAAAGACTTCTCGTAGCTCATTCGTAGGAGTTAAATATTGTTTTCGGAGAAAAGTATAAGCTTTTTCGGTGATTTAAAGGAATGGATTTATTTAAAGGAATGGATTTCCGTAAAGGGTACCCATATCGCTCACTGAATAAACCGTGATAGAAATTGAATTTGAATTTTATTCAGTTCAATATTCGTCATGAAAATAGAGAACATAAAATAATGCCCTAAATAAAATAAATATTTTAAAATTTTAACGAAAAGTTTAGATACAATTCGATTCATTTTAAATTTTTGTAAGGGTAGGCCGCCTGCATTGAACCATTGCCTAAATTGGACCTCAGGCATTAAAGCTATTACAAAGTTCTGAACTACATTTTATTAATTGAAAAGCAAAATTTTATGTCTGCAAGCTACGAACATGAAGTTTCATCAATCTTTGAAATATGTAGCTTGTGTTTACGCGTGTTTATGTTTTATTCCTCTAAAATCTTATTTTAAGTACTTCTGTCACTCTACGTAAGCTGAGGTAAGTCTTATAATTACACTGGTGTGCAAAACGTAAGCAACAAGTAGTTCTTCGGCCACAGCTCCCCAACAAAGTATAAGATAGCCTTGAAATTGCAGTATAATATGCACGTAATTCAGTAGAAAGACTACTTGTATGCAAATTTTTAGAAATAAAACGTCGTAGGTGATGTAAGTGTACGTAAACTTTGTGTGTCGGCGCGCGCAGGTCAAAGCTGTGATAAAAGGATGAAGAGCACCGTAGTTAAAGACATTCGCTGCAAGTGATTTGTTTTGTGAAACATGTCTTCAAGAAATCATTTAGACGACTTTACTCGAGGAAGAATGATTAGGAAGCTTGAGAGGGGGGCGTAGTGTGACCAGTGTCGCCGAAAAGTTCGGGATCAACAAAAGTGTTGCTTCTTGTGCTTGGAATGTTTTTAAAACTACTGGTTTAGCTGTTCGGAAGGTTGGTGGTGGCCGTCCAAGGAAAACAACACCAAGAGATGATCGTTACATTGTCGTACATGCAAAAAGAAACCGTTTTCATTCAGCGAGCGCCATATCTCAGCAACTGTGCACAGCCACAGGACGAAAAGTATCTTGATTTAACAGTGGCCAGACTCCTCCACAACGGTGGCTTATTTGCTAGACGTCGTGAACGCTGCATACCTTTAAAAGTTAGCCATCGGCGGCACCGTTTAGAGTGGTGCAGAGAACACGAAACTTGGACACCTCATCAATGGAGTCGTGTCCTCTTCACAGATGAGAGTCGTTTTAGTGCTATAGCGATTCTCAACGTCAGTTGATCTGGAGAGAGGTTGGAGCTCGATTTCATCTCAATAACATCGCGGAAAGAGATCGTTACGGTGGTCCTGGAGTTCTCGTCTGGGGTTGCATTATGTTGAACGGGCGGACTGAGCATCAGATCTTCGACCGAGGTTCTTTAACTGGAGATCGCTACTGCAATGAGGTAATCCTACCCCATGTGCGTCTTTTCCGAGTGGCCATTGGACCAGACATCATTTTTACGGATGACAATGCCCGGTCACACAGTACTGCTAATGTTCAAGAGCTACTAGAAAGTGAAGATATCAGACGAATGGATTGGCCAGCTTACTCTCCAAATCTAAATCCCATAGAGCATGTGTGGGATACATTAAGAAGACGTCTTGAGACACGACAGTATCCTCCTGGTAACACCCATCAGCTGAAAGATGCATTAAAGGAGGAATGGAGACGTTTACCCCAAGAACTCCTGGATAATCTGGTGCTTAACATGGAGAGACGATGCCAAGCAACAATAGGGAAGTTTTCGATTTTTCAATTTTATTTTTATATGATAGAGTAACATGTATGAACATCATAGGTGAAAAAAATTTTGCGATACGATAAGTAGTTTTTTTTTAAAATTAATTTTTAAAGTTCAAGCTCTTGTGACGTCAAATGGCATAGGAAGTGACGTCCCCCTCTTCTGATAGGGGAGAAGCGAAGGTCACGCATTCGACTTCGAAGACGAAACGTAAAAGGCTTTCTCCTCGCATTTAACTCCTCGCGTTTCTGGAACATTAAACCTCTCATCCTCTCGAAAATATTCGAATATCTTATGGTGTTACTTGAGGAAGATTATTTAGATTGTGCTTTAACGAATCCGGCCTCCATAGTGTGTTCAAAAGGATTGTTGAATTTCTAAAAAATAAAAATATCAGCGCGCTCAAAATGTTCCTAGCGAAAACAAGGGATCTTCGGCGGAAGGCTGCCCATTCGCGCCCTGTGACGTAGGCTCGTGACGTTTCAGAAGCGCGCACTTTTGCGCGTGGATTTTTAAAAATTCATTAAAAATCAACCACGGTGTTTTAAAATTCGGCGATGGTGAATTTTTTAGTTTTGAGGGTCAATTAACAATATCCAATAGCCAAAATATGAACATTTAATAGGTTGCAACTTCCCTATTGCAGCAAGGGGAGGGCATATCCCATTCTAGGGAACGTCTGCCAGTTGTACTTACGCTTCTTCAGGCAATCATGTGTAACGCCACTATATGTCAAATAAAGCCTTTTTTTGTTCCATACCCGACTTTAAGCTTTATATTCATTTCTGCGCCAATATTCTTTCACCTTCATTATGTACAAAATAATGTACATCATACTCAAATTTCATGTCAATCGAATGATTTCTTGTAGAGTTATGACAAAAAACGCACTTGTTGCTTAAGTTTTGCATACCAGTGTATATTAAACGTGGTATTAATTGGGCATTACAACAATAAATTAACGAGGGAAATTATGGACCTTGTGAACAAGTTATAGGTAGAAGAATGAAAAATTACATATTTTTTCCCTTGGTTCCCGCTTTTTTTCTTTTTTCGTATATTGTACCTTTAGCCTAACTTCAAATAAAAGAAAATTATTTTTCATGGTTGACAATGTTATTGGTGAAACTTAAATGCATCATATTTAGAATATGCTGGTAAAACTAGAACGCATTTGCAGATTTCCAAGAAAATGCAAGCCTTAACTTTTTTTTCCGTGTTGTTTTTTGGCGAGAAATTTTAAACCTAGTTTTGTTAAATGAAATTTCTTATTATTTTTATTTGACATAAATTTGTTCTTTCTAACAAGACTTGTTAACCGATTAATTTATTACTAACTGATGTTCTAATTTTGATAGATCTTGATTTTAAAATATATCAAAAAAAGAGGGAAAATAATGTTACTGGGAAAAATATATGATGGAAAAAACCTTCATTTTCCTGAAGGAACAGTGACGAGGATCTTACAATTGTTAAAATTATGCAAAATAATTTGAAGAGTATGCAGATAGCATATTTTGCTTGGACTCATCGGACTTTCGACATGAACATTACTAAACATTTGTGGGGAGATTTGGAGTCAAAACCACGTTTTTGATTTCTTCCAAAATCCTTTAAGGAAATTGTAGATCAAAGTCAGTTTTAATGACTGTTCGTATTTTGAATGAAAATGAAATTTCTCACATTTTTGTGTTTACTCCAGTTCTGATTTAAAAAAATTACGCGAGTTTAATGATGTTGTCTAACATTCCTGCATTTTTGAAAATAAGTCTCTCTTACCCCATTAATAGCACTACATAAAACATTTTTTTTGTTCCAGATCGCTAAGAAAACACCTCTGCTCAGAAATCTATGTATAACTTACGTTCATTGAGCATCTGTTTGATCTGTAATGAATTCATGAATAAATGAATATGTAAATGACTTAGCAAATTATTGGGTGAGTAAACAAAATAAACTATTTCACTTTGTCTCATCAACTTTGCTCTGCACGTACTTTACTAATTATACAAAATATTTAAAATTCAAATAAGATAATACTAACTTAATAAATGTTGCACCAAATATTAGAAGATCTGAATTCAAATTTCATATGTTAATAACAGGAACTTTATAAGTGAATAAGAACAAAAATAACTTTTGACTTACAAAAAGTATTACAATATGAGTACCAATTTTTGGAATTTGCCTGCATTATCATAAGCTTCAATCTTCAGTGGTATTTTTTTCTAACTGGAATAGACAACATGTGCTACTATATACTTGAAATAGAACCACATAGGTGGCGTTAAAAGCAGAGTAAATATTTCGCTGAGTTAGCTGTAATATATCGTATCATTATTTTATATGTTGTATCATGATTTGTGCTTTTAGAATTTAAACTTCTTGTTTGGCAACACCCACACTGATTCAGTTCAGCTTGCTTTCTTGTAAATAAAAGTTTGGGGCCTCAGTGGCCGAGTTGTCTAAGCGATTGCTTCACACACTTGAGGCGGTGGGTTCGATTCCCAACCTCGCTCCGGATGTACTTTACCACCTCTTTGTGATGTAAATTCTTTCATGTGTTGTGTATAAGTATTCTGTACTGTAATAAAATTATATCATGCGTAAGGGAGGCAAGGCAATCAGATTGTAGTCCTCATCAAAATAAATCTGTGCAATAAGCAAAAAAAAGAAATAAAGGTTTGTTCTTTTCATCTTGTGTTCGTCAACGTTCTGTGCATGAAGTAATTTTCTGATAAGAGTTCTTACGCAGTAATGCGCTATGTTCCACAAGTGATTATAATGGCAACGAGGTGAGTGAAAAATGAACTGGAAAATTTTTTAAAAACGCACCGTAAATTAGCAAGTTAGGTCTTGACAGAATTTTGCACAAGCTCGACACAGAACAAGATGCATTAATTTATACATAGAGCAGTTGGATTTTTTTTTCCTTGAAAACGACGTAATCGATGACAAGAAAGTTTTTGTTTTCATTTCCGTAGTAGGAGTAAATACGTATAAAATTCTTCGAAATTTGCTACCCTTAAAACCGCCTGGAGAAGTACGAGGAATTGAAAAGTATTTCGAAACAGCATTTTAAACAGTCTCCAATCATCATTGCTGAGCTTTTAAAACTCCATAGACGAAATCAACTGGCCGATGAATCCGTTTCTTGTTATTTAGTGGAATTAAGGAGATTGACGTCTACCTGCGACTTCGGTGCATTTTTGGACGAAGCGTTACGGTATAGATTCGCATTTGGATTGTGTAATGAAAATGTATAAAAAAGACTTCTCGCGAAAAAATACTTAAAGCAATCAGATGAGGTGGAAACAGCGGTTGCAATTGAAATCGCTGAAAGCGATGCCGCTATCATGAAAACATTCACACCAACTGTGAATCAATTTCGTAAGACTGAACACGTAAACCCAAATAAAAACCCTCAACCACGTACGAACTCTGTTGCAAATACTTATAGCAAGAAAAACTTTAAATGTTATTGCTGTGATGCTACACATAATTTTGCTAAGTGCAAGTACGAAAATGCTAAATGTCATAGTTGTGGCAAAATAGAACATCTTTCACCAGTGTGTAAAAGTAGAGGTTCATCAGCTAAGAAAGTTGAAGTAGTTGAAAGTGAATCTGAGCTTTCGCTCTATACTGTGAAATCAGTAAATATATATTTCCGGTTACTGTTAATGGCAAATATTTAGACATGGAACTTGATACTGCAGCTGGCGTTTCTGTTGCATCGGAAGTATGGGTGAAGAACAGTTTTCCGAATTCTAAAATTTTGATACCATCTACTAGACTGAAAAATTACAATAAGAAAGAAATTCCAGTGGTGGGAGAAATTCTCGTAGAAGTTAATTGCAATAATCAATGCGAAATGTTACCGCTGGTTATTTTCAAGGGTGATGGTGCCTCTCTTTTTGTAAGGAACTGGCTGTTGATTTTTAAATTAATTTGGAGTGAAATATTTTCAGTATCTTTTAAAAGTGAAATTGCGTGGAAAGACTTAAGGGAAAATACAATGATATTTTTCAAGTGAGCAACAAACCATTCAGGAATTTTAAAGTTATTCTTAAAATGAAGAATAACTTTCAGCCAATTTTTCGCAAGGCTAGACCGGTTCCATATGCTTTAAAAAAGTCTGTTTCTGATGAAATCAAACTTCTGGGTCAAAGTGGTATTTGTAATTTTGATAAGCATTCAAGATGGGTTACGCCGCTCGTTGTAGTGCCAAAGAAAAATGGAACAGTCAGGTTGTGTGGCGACTTCAAAGTCAGTGTCAATAAAATGTTGGATGTGAATCAGTAACCTTTCCCGACCCAGCAAGATTTGGTATATTCAATAAATCACCGCCCAATACCCAGGGCTAAAGCAGAAATACATGAAATACACCGCCAGCTCAGTGAAACTGCTGTCCTCGACTGGAAATGACTGAGCTGGCAGTGTATTCCAGCAAGATTTATTTGCAACACTTCAGGGAGGTAAGTATTTTTACCAAGTTGGATTTGGCTCATGCATATGAACAAATTGAATTTGATGAGGCATCTCAGGAGCTTTTGACACTAAATGCGCATCTTGGGTTAGTTAGACCTACTAGATTACAATATGGTATTACTTCTGCTTCCGCAATGTTTTAAACCATTATTGAACAAATTTTGCAAGGTTTTCCTTTAGTTGTTTGCTTTCAGGATGATATTTTAATTTCATCAACTACAATAGTAGAACATTTTCGTTCATTAGACTAAGTTTTGCAACAATTATTTTAATACAATGTGCATCTTAATGGTGATAGATGTGTTTGTATGAAAACTAAGGTTGAGTTTCTTGGACATATAATGGATGAATTTGGTCTTCATCCAACTGATGAGGAGGTGTCTGCAATAAAAAATATAAAAACACCACAAAATGTCACAGAACTCAAATTTTTTTTTAGAAATTTTAAATTATTATGCTAAATTTATTAAAAACTCATCTACATTGTTATCACCCTTATATGAATTACTTAACAAAGACTTCCCACGGATCTAGTCCAAGCAGTGCCAGGAAACATTTCTAAAATGTAAATCTTTGTTCACTTCTAAAACTTTCTTAGCTCACTATAATGAAAAGTTGCCTTTACAACTTTCTTGTCCTGCTTCCCTGTTGAACTAGGAACAGTTTTATCGCACATAGTGGAAGGGGAGGAACTTCCTGTTGCTGATGCATCTAGAACATTGACTAAAGCTGAAAGTAATTACTCACAAACAGAAAAAGAAGCTCGGGCTATAGTGTACGGTAGCAGGAAGTTTCACCAGTACCTGTTCGGACGGTCATTTTTTCTGGTCACGGATCACCAACCTTTGCTGACAATTTTTGTTCCTTTATAAATCCATCCTTGCTATGTCTGCTGCACGACTGCAAAGGTGGGCTCTCTTATTATCATAGATGCTGATGCTTTGTCTAAATTATTTGATAAAAAGATTGAAACAGATATGTTCAACAGACAACGTTCTTGGTGTAATACTGAAGTATGTTCAGAGTGAATTTCCAGAAAGCACTGATAATCCTAAGCTAAAACTTTTTTCAACAGGAGGGATGAACTTTCGTGTGACAATAAACTTCTTGTTATGGGGCATGCGTGTTGTCATTCCTAGGATATACCGGAGCAGAGTATTGGATTTGCTGCATGGCACGCACCAGGGTATAACAAAGAATAAAGCTATAGCTCGTAGCCATATTTGGTGGCCAAATTTGGATAAAGACATAGAGGGTATTTCATCTTTATGTTTGGCTTGCCAGAAGACAGCTAGAGATCCTCCTGCATTTCCGCTTCAACTATGGCGTTGGCCGAAAGCACCATGGCATCGTGTCCATATTTCAAGGTATGGATTTCATTTACAGATTCTTTCGGACAATCCTCAATTTATTTCTCATGAATTTTCGCAGTTTTTTATATCTGTTGGTGTTGTGCATACCCTGATCCCTGCCTATCATCCAAAATTCAATGGATTAGCTGAAAGATCTGTGTAAACGTTTAAATATGTTCTAGATAAAATATCTGCTGATAAAAATGAAAACTCATCTATTGGTAACAAACTTCAGCAATTTTTGTTAATGTACCGTTTGACTCCTTACAGTACGACTGGAAAACCACCAGCTGAAATTTTCTAGGTCGTAGTATTAGAACGTTACATTTACTCCATCTCTGCCATTCTTCATATGTTGAAAAGAAACAAGCTGGGCAGAAATTTTTTCACGACCGTTCTCATTCTAGAAATTCTAGTTTTTCTTCTAACCAAATTGTATGGATACGATCTCATAGAAGTAAACAAAAGTGGATTTAAGTTACATTAATTAAGCCAAAAGGTTTTAACAAATGGGTAGTCAATATTGATGGTAAAATATTTTTAGCGCATAATGAGCAACTCCGTCCATTTTCTGCTGTTGACACTGATTCAAGTATGGTTGAAGATGATATGCATAAAGAATTGTGTGTCTGAAAGTGGGGAAATAAAACCTATAAATGACATTATTCAGGACAGTCAACCGATTATTAATGTTTCTAATAATGATACACCATATTCGGGTAATAATTCATCGTTTTCGGATAATAATGTAAATCTTGAATATACTATATATGATAGTGTTACTAATATACCAAATGAAAATGTTGATGCTAAAATTCCTGTTAGGAAATATCTGATGAGAAACACAAAAAACCCCGATATACTGGGTTTGTAGTTTGTTTTATTGTATTATAGTGTTTATACATTTTTTTGAAGGGGGATACTGTAATATATCGTATCATTATTTTATAATTTATCATGATTTGAGCTTTTAGAATTTAAACTTCTTGTTTGGAAACACAAACACTAATTCAGTTCAGCTTGCGTTCCTGTAAATAAAGGTTTGTTCTCTTATCTTGTGTTCGTCAATGTTATGTTCATGAAGTAATTTTCTGAGTATTCTATCTTACGCAGCAGTGCTTTGCTATACCACAGGTTATTATATTAGCTTGTCCCCCATTCCCTTCATGAAATTCGGTTTAATACAACGCTTTAGCTTTATCTGCTTAAGCACAAAAAGAGCGAAATTTTTTTTAATGCATGTTTCCCTGTGTTTTCCACACCTTTCGACCACTACCATTGAGAAAAAAATGCCAATTTAAATCTCTGTTTTAAGCATTAAAAAAAATTTAACTGCTTTAGAAATACGGATCATGAATATAGTCAAACCTCGTTAACTCGAAATCGCTTAACAGGCAATATCACTTTACATGAATTACTAGTTTTGTCCCCTGAGTTAACAATCACTTAATAATTTATTGGATAAGATGAAATCCGGTTAAGATAAAATGATTATCATGATCCCCTGAATTTTACAAGACTCGACAGCACGAGTCTCAACCGTGCACGGAATAAAGATAACTTACAGTTTGTTAGAAATTATATATGTACATGCTTAACAGTTAAGAAAGCTTAGAGGTATCGCTTGCATTTATGTAGTGTACCTTTATTTTGTCAAACTTCAATGGTAATTGTACATAGTTTACGAACATTCAACAGTTCTTCAAAGTTTTGGCAATAAATAAAAAAAACAAATGTACCTCAAAAACTAAAGAAAGGATTACATATGTAAATGGACTGTCAACTGTAACTTTATGTGAATTGTTTCTAGATAATCTCAAAAATGAACCTTGTAATCGCAAAAAGATTTGTCTGTTTCACTTTTCATATTCATTTTATATGAAAGATCTTAAATTGCTCTCGGGAATTTATATGTCGGTCACAAGCTTTAAAGAAGCTCCTAGTGCTGCATAGAGAATTGATTTTCGCACAAGTAAAGGAAAATATATTTTCACAAAGAAATCGAGTTCTGCATTCATGGAAAATAAATAATATCAAATACAGACAGATGACAAACGATTTCTTCAAATGCTATCGGTTCCGAAAAGAAAGCTACGGTGTGAAAAAAAAATGCTTTAAACGGAAGAAATAACTAAAAATTTTGAAATTTGAATTTATTCAGAACTTTATTTTCTTCAGTTGAAATATCTGTCATATTTTTGAAAACTAAAACTCATTCCTGATTTGATTTACTGGACTAAATTTTTTTTCCAAACAAATAAATAAATAAAAATAATAATAACTATTACTGCATTGTCACAACAAACGTAGTTTTCAAAATACGCCATTTTCGGAGGATTCTTCCTTGAATATGATTGAAATAGTTTGATTATGATACCCGTGCTCTTCGAAAACATATATAGGAAATGCATCGGCATTTATGGTTTCTTAAGAAAATAAATGAAACGGCGAAGATGAAATAAGGAGTGAATATACACATATATTTTTGCAATTTCTAATGATTAATATATCTGTGAGCTCTTTATATCTTAAAATTTGGATTTTTTTGCTTTTAAAAGACTCCCTTAATCCGTACAGCATAAAATGGTTGAGGATCATAATTCTACCATCAAAACGTTTCTCTACTTTTAATCACAATGAAGCGACTTTTAAGCAGTAAACACGCTCTCTCGCACAAAAAAAAAAAAAAAAAAAAAAAAACTGTTATGCATCACATTCAGCAATAGACGAGGGCAAATCAAGAAGCATTTGCGTCTACTTTTTATTCGCTAAAAACATGTACACACAAGTATTTACAAATATACACTCAAGAACATTGAAAATAGCGCCTCAAGAAAGAAGAAAGGTACAATCGTGAAATTTTGCATATAAGAAGAGTGACATCTAATATGCAAATGATCCAAGTTTGGTGTCAATGTGCATCACCGTTTACCCTACAGTATCCGTGAAATCGGGAAAAAGGTGCTATATAAATCAGTGCAGAATTTAAGATTTGTAAATGTTACGATTACAACCGGATTTTCGGAGAACCTTAGTGAGTAAAGGATGCCAGGTTGACGAGTTAGAAAACATTTCTCACAGTTAAGCGAGTTTGAGAGAAGTTTGATCATCGGCATGAAAATTGCGAACTAGTCGACGAGCCGTGTTACTGCCCAGGTGGATCGTTTGAAGTTTTCCTTTAGAAACTGTCAGAGGCAGTGGAAACGAGATGGTACCCACGTGCAAAAACACCGATCTGGAGAGACCGGGAAGACCACGAGGAGAGAAGATGGAAAGATTGTCCTGCAAGTGCTCGTGGATCTCACAGTCACTCGTTTCACCATACAAGCAGACGTAGGGGTAGCAGTTGTTCCACGAACCATTTCTAAACGTCTTGCGGAAGTAAATCTGCCTACCAAGCGTCCTTTTCGTGTATTGCCTTTAACACCAAAACACGGCAACTCCGTCTACAATGGAGCGAAGCCAGAGCCATGTGGGATGTCACTGACTGGCAAAAGGTGGTGCTTAGTGATGAATCCTGATTCGTTTTGGGGTCAGATGATATCCGCGCACGGATGTAGAGACGCCCTGGAGAAAGGTACTAGTCCACCCATTCTATCGCACGACACACTACCCGCACAGCGGGCAAAGTGGGCTGGGAGGCTATAGTCTATGATAGCCGATCCACTCTAGTTGTGGTACGTGGAACCTTAACGGGCCAGCGTTATGTTAATGACATTCTGCAACCACATCCAGGACCGTTTCTAAATGGCCCTTCAGGAGCAACTTTCCAGCAAGATAATGTTCACCCACATACAGCTAGAGTTACTCAAGACTTCTTACGTCCTTTTGAGACTCTTCCATCGCCAGTTCGTTCCGCCGACTTGTCCCCTATATAGCATGTATGGGATCAGCTGAAATGCCAGATGTCGCAAGATTTAGAAGTGGCTGTTCAAAATTTGGGGGTCCATCTGCCTCAGAACAACATCATACATTAAATTAGCTCAATGTCGGACCGTATTGCGTCATGTATTGCAGCAAAAAGTGGTTTAACGCGCTAGTGAATTACACATTATTTATCTAATTTCTTAGCCTGTATTTGCTTAATTGTCTAGATTTTGGGATCAAGTGTGATCCCATCTGTATTAATCCGTAAATTAAACTTCACTTCAATCCAAAGCTTCCTTCTTGGGGAGTTATTTTCAATGTTCCTGAGTGTACGTAGCGTACTACATACCTTACATTATTTATCCACATAGTCACCACACCGGTTCAGACATTTTTCCTATTTCAGCGCGAAATTAGAGATCCCTCCGTGTTAGTTTATTCCGGCTGCCTGAGGAACCACCGTCAGACTGCGTTCTTGGCTTTCCGTCACATGTGAATCTCTGTTATGCCAGAAACTTCTTCAGTGGAGCGAAAACGTGAAAATCACTAGGCAAGGTCTGAACTGTAGGTGCCCCTGTGAATTGCTATGGTCTTTTGTCTGCTGTTCAATACAAAACGAATAACACTTCCCTACTCATAAGCTGTGGACGTCTGAAGAACAACCGTCATCTTAAATGACTGATAACAGCTCCGCTCTTGCGAGCAAAAAGCAGATACGCCTCGTTCGGTTCAAGGAACTGTCACTGCTGCTTAGTGTAAAAAAATGAGCCGCAACACTTGCAATTTATGTTATAGGTTCCAAGCAGTAAAATTGTAAGTTCAGTTCTTTTAAGTAACACTAGAATCCAACTACGATTTAAAGTATTAAATTCCTCCTAATACCAAATGTACATCTAGTATCAACGCTAAATACTTCCGTATATCACCGATAAATGGCACAAATTCAAATATGTAAAGTTGACTACTTTTATATGTTTGGATCGGATATTTCCAACCCTACTAATCTTATTATTCTAACCGTCATCTTTCACCGTTGAAAAAAAAAGTATATCTTCTGGCCTTATTTATAAAGCACTGGTAATACATCCAGTAGAACAAGATATATGTTACATTACTTTGAAAGCAAGATTTTGATTTAAAAAAAAAAAGCTGAAATTTGCAAACAATAATAATAAAAAAAAATGTAGCAGTAGAAAAATTATAATTTTTTTTTTTTCTCGTTCAGACGACTTTTTCAAAAAAAGAGTTGTTGGTTATACATTTTTAAATTTTATGTTGCTCGAATAGATAAATGAAGTTGCTCCAGATTTCTGACTTAGATAAATTAGAGCACAATTTTATAGAATTAGGTAAACACTTTCCTAAATTACTGAAATTGAAATAACAAACTATTGAACTAATCTAAAAATTGTTACTAATTTGTTGGTATAAAATTTTAGTATGGCAATTGAAATGCTTTTTTTTTTGTTAAAATAAGTGTCTGTTATTCGGAGTCTAAGCTTTTCAGAGTGAATAATATAAGAAAGAATATATAAGAGTGAATATTATAGGAGAGAGGAAAAACCTATATAAAGGGACTGGGATTCGAAGTTCGCTGTTGGGAGATTCCGTTATACATAGATTTTTTATAACGCAATAAACATACTATTTGATTTAGGTTACAGATATTTCTTTATTACCTACTAAGTTAAATTTTTGATTACTTTCGATGAAAATCATTTTGTCATGCTCCTGGTGCTGATTCTCACTCTCCTCTGCTGGTGTGTGAAAATTTAACACCCTGTTTTTAGGGGTGTAGCATGATTATAGTTAGTAACCTCTATTGTTCTCTTAATAAGTTACTTACAAAAAGAGTAAGCATAACTTTTTTCAAAACATTTAAAGCATTTTTATTAAAAAAAAATTGTGATTGGAGAATATCACGTTTTTGGAGAATCACCCATATGCATAGCGAAACTAAGTACCGTGCATTCATTTTATTAAACTTTAAATTTTGAAATGCTGTTAAAATATTTCTTTGAAGATATTTTAACAAATGCTGTTTAATATTTAAATTAATTTTTGAAGTCAACAAATTTTATTTGAAGCAATTCACTTTTACGGCAAATAAACAGTTGCCAGAATTAAGCATTTAAACTAAACTACTACTGAGGGAAAAACTAAGGGTTCTACAAGAGAAGGGGACATTAAAAAGGGTTAAACTCATTTAAAACAATAAGATACGCTGGTTAAGCAGATAAGCGACTCAAGTGCATTCAAAACTAACAAGATAACTCTTGTAACGCCTATTTGGGTTTTATGACCATATCGGTTGGGCAGCAGACGACTGGAAAACTTCGGATTTGTTCTGTGGAGTCAATTTTATAAATTAAAGCTCATGGTATGCTTCAGGTGCGAATAGAGTTCAGGAAGCCATGAAATTAAGATTTTAACAAGTTACTGTGAGAGTTGGTGTTGTCTACTTGACGGTGTGGGTTGCATCAACATGGCATTAGTTGTGTTCTTTGGTTATAACCAGTAACTGAGTCAAAATTCTTGTGGCAGCAAATTTGTCCACTTGCCACAATTTATGAAATTCATATGCAGATATAACGAATATTTTTATAGATGGCAATGCGCCATACCATCCGGCCACAACAGTTTGCAATTGGCTTGAAAAACACCATGAACAGTTCCAGCAAATAAATTAAGTACCTAGATAATAAGAGATAGGACTTCCGACTTGTTGAGTTCATGACACGCTCCTCTGATGCGCTTCGCCAAGCCAAACAAGGTTTAAAACGATATTAGAAGCTTTCCCTTGACCTTTGTCACCTTCATTTTTATATATGCTTTAAATCATCTTGAAATATTTAGTATTATATTATTTCTCTCAACAATCTATTTACCTATTTCCACCGAGCGAATCAATAAAGATAATTTGAAAAAATAGGGTTCTTCAATCTTTTTCTGCATAATAAAATTAGATAATGATTTCCGAAATTATTTATTCAAATTGCTAACGATTTCTGAGAGTGCCAGTTGTATGATGTAATAAGACTAAAATAAATAATGAGTAAGGGAAAAAATATATCAACGTATTAAACGCACTGTATTAAAATAAAAGTTTTCGAAAGCCCTCTTAACAAGCTATTTATCTATATTTACTGAGAGAATCCTTTAAGATAATCTGAAAAAATAAGTTCTGCCAAACCTTTTCTGCGTAATAAAGCTAGATAATGATCCACTAAATTGTTTTTTTTTTTTTTTAAATAACTACTATTTGTTCACACTCTCCCTATGAATATTGATTTATTTGTATATGTTCAAATCTTGTAACTCAATTTTCACCCGTTTTTTGTGATTGAATTCACTTGAAATTTGGTATGAGACCTCAGAATTGTTGGCAGCGCAATATTCTTTATAAAAAATAATAATCTAACTATAAATTTTTATTATTCCGATTTTAAACAACATTTTTGTATGCATCTGCTAATACGAAGAAGAGAAAATGCTCACACAAATGAGAACTAAATATCCATAGAAACACTGATTTTTCGCATCAGATAAATCTTGTTTCGATGTTACAGTGATATTAGTAAGTGAAACATAATTGTTTTAACAAATAAAACATAGGTGACCATTCTATTGGAAGTTCATTGTAAATCCCAGTAGTTGTAAACAATACTTTTATTAAAATGTATCTCAATTTTTTTAAAGCAATATAGTTATTTGGGTACGTGACCGTCATATGGTGAAAAAGAGTTACTGTTTTTTATCGGGTACAGCATGAAAAAAGTGCCAAATGAGGTTTTATATGATTTTATAAATGATGTTAATTTAGTAGGAATTGACTTAAATGTTTTTAAAAGTATTTCTTATCACAAAATTGTTCACAGTTTCTTTTAGTACCATTTATTTGCGGTAAAAAAATCACTTGTTTTGATGTAGACAAAACCACTTTATCTACAAATTCTATTTATCTGTTTATAAATGACTTTATATTTAATTAATATGTATTTCAGTATGACATTCTTCTTAAATACTAAAAAGTTACAAAGGTAAATTATTATTATTATTATTGATAATCATAGCTCCTATAAAAACTCGTCTATTTCATACTTTTCAGACTTAGTTCGTTGTTAAATTTTCTGTACAGTTTTTGTAAAAGCTAAATTAAAATATAAAAACAGTTGGGGAAAAATGTCCGGGTATAAGTTTTTCTTTAAATAGGATGTTATCTACGTTTAGGATAAACATGAAATTTAGATAACAGGGATAGGTTGAATGTTAAAAGCATTTTAAAATCAGAAAATCTTTTCAAACATTTTGTAAGAAAAAGAAAGCTAATTTAGGTTTTGTCTGCTAATAATCATTAATAGCATTTTAAATTACATGGAAAACTTAATTTTGTTTTTTCAGGAAAGCAGCAAGGAAAGAGCACGTCTTTTTACAGAGAAGTTATTTATATGCAAGTGAGTAAATTTTCACACATATCTTTTTTTTTTTATTTTTAGTTTTACTTTGAGCATTTAAGCTTCATTTTCTCGAATATATATTTACCTATTATAAACAAATGTTTACTTTTTACTGCTATCCTCAGTAATTGAATTTACGAGATATTTATTAAAAACTGGAAAAAATGGTATAAATAATGCTTAATTATGTTTGAAAATAGAAAATTATGCTTTCTAAATACTGCGTTGATAAATAGTATTGACTATAGATTTATATGCGAAAAGAAAGTTATGCTTTTATATAGCAAATAATATAATAGAAAACATTGATAAGCTTTTAGTGTATGAGAGTATTACTTTTTTTTCAGAATTTTCTTAAAAAGCTATATAATGCTTATCTGTTCTTCAGCTTCTTTAATTAATTAAAAAGTAGTTTATAATTTTGTAGAAGTGTTTATATCACACTAAGAAATTTAGATAACTTGCTTTGCTTTAATGAATGTTAAACAACAGCCGTTTCTCACCAATCAAACTAAAAATACATTAATTTAAACTGTCTACGATAAATTTTATGAAACTATTTTTATTGAGCAATCCCGATTGTTTATTTTTCTAACTTGACCGTCTTTGATGTCCGGTTCCATTTCCAGCTTGGACCAGGGACCTCTTCAGCACCACCGCCCACCTCCTCTGCAGGCGCGGTTCCTCCCGTCCTGAGCACTGCTCCCCGACAGAACCCCGCTTCTCCTGGTCGGTGGCGTCCATGTCCAACACACATGCACGATCAAACACATACACACTCGCACACACACACGCGCGCGCCTTTATACACATACACACACGCCAACGTGCATACACACATAGGTATATGCACACACACAAATCTACACATGCACGCAAGCCCGCTTGCACACACACACACAACTATACACACGTAACCACCCAGGAGGAAGGACAGGCTTGGGGGGACAGAGCCGTTTCTAAAATCAATAACTCTAATGAGTAGGGTCCTGTCGCAACTCGTGATTGCGAAACATATAATTTGAATTAAAAATGCCAAAATACATTTTTTCCCCCTTTCTTCTGTTTATTAGCTGATGTTTTGCAAACAGGTGCTCTGTTAAAAAAGAGTTTTTCGTGTGACAACTTATGACTGTTTTGTAAAACTTTGCACATTAATAACGTTTCAAAATGATATACGTAATATTTTTTTGCATGAAACTGTAAGCTATAACTTATTACATATATAAGTGATAATACAAGATATATTTTGCTCAGCAAAACTTCTGCTGCTGTTAGTTGTGTTTACTCTTATAAAAATAAAACGAAGCAAGATGTGTCCAAACACTAACCTTTAAGTAAAAGCAGGCTAAAATTAAAAGTAGTTAATATAGTTAAAGGGAATATTACGAAGAAAAAGGATGAAAGTTAGATTTACTGTTCCGCTTTTAATTAATAATGCATCTGCTATGATATATGGAAACAAAATCATGCTCATATGCATCCAAATGTATATATATATATATATATATATATATTAGGGTGGTCCTTATTTATATGGGAAAATTTTTTTTTCGGAATTCAACAAGTGACGCCCCCTAGTTTTGTTGTGACACTATAATAAAAAGTAATCGGTGCGAAATTTGAACTCGATCGGTTAATAATAACGCGTGCCCCTAGGACGTTGAACTTTAACAATTTTGCAAATTTTCTCACAAATCTTCAGTTTTTGCTTCAGATCCCGTACATCGTTTCTCCTATATTTGCAAAATATTTTTACAGCGAGGTAACACTAAAATTAACCTTTTTAATTACTTCATATCGTCTAAAGATTTCACATTGAATAAGAATGAAATAGTGCTTTAGAAACTTTACCTTAATCGTACGCTTTTCTCAATGTATCTCAATCATGTGCATTTTTTTCCGATAGTCTTGGACTGTCTGTAAAATACTAAATTGCTTTTGTGACTCATATTTGGTAAATTGATTGTGAAATTCTTCGATTAATTGTGCTCCTCTTTCAGTAGTATCATTTACATCTTTCAGCATTTTAACGATATCTCTTCCCTCTTCCCTTTAAATAGCTTCCTTCATTTTGCCATGAATCAGGATCAAATAAGAAAACATCTTTTGGTGTTTGTAACTTATCAAACAGTTTTATTGACTTGTAATTCATTCTATAAAGAGGAAGAACTTTACTAAGAAAGTATTCCAAATCATCTACTGTTATTTGAGATTTTTTATACAGTCATCAGACACGTCTTTCTATTCAGCAAGCATTTTTTTGAAGTATTCTTTTCCTATCTCCAAAATAATTCCTTCATCCAATACAGACAAAGCTACTAGTTCATCCCCTAAGTACCATAAGTGATTTATGAATTTTTCAATCACTGCTTCTGCTGCATGTTTGTCATCATTTTGTACGCTGCAGGTTTTTTAGACACTAGACTTTATATTAATTTAAAAGGCCTAGAATGGGTTGCTGCGAAAAACTATATTTTCATACAACATTTAACTGTAAAACAGCATTCACGGGCATTCTCTTCATGTAAGGTGAATTTAAATTGTTTCCTAAATATACAAATATTCAAACAATAAATTCCTTTTTCCACTCATCTTGCTCACAGATAAGCTCCAGGTTGCCGAAAACATATCCCTGTAGGAGGGAGGACTTCACCAAGAAATATTATTACACGTTATGAGAATTCTCTTTAATATTTCTTAATTCCGCTTTCTACGAACAATAATATGCCATCAAATTCTTCTTTTAGAATTTAAGTGGTATGTGTACTTTTTGAATTTTGAAGCGCTTAAATAATGGAATATCGAGTCTAGAACTAAGAAAGGCAAGAACTTCTTTAAAGACACTCTGCAGTACGATTTCAAGCGCATGATGATAGCAATACAAATGCAATATATCACCGTTCAACTTTTGCTCTAAAAAATTACATGCACAATTTATACTGCCGGTATTGTAAGCCGGTGTATAAAACACTACAGCTTGAACAGTTAGCAATAAAGAGCAATCATCTAAGATATCATATACAACTGAAGAAATATCTCAGAAATTCTGAGTAGCTGTTTAACATTGGGACCTGAAGTTATCATGGTAAGCTCATCGGCGTTTTTTTCCAGTTACATCTGGATGTAGCTTTGTATCCCAGGGAATAACTAAAAAATCTAAATTTAAATACATGAAATCTGATTTTACCTCTCGAAGATTTTCTCTTGCTCTCTTAAGGGATGTACTATTGATCATAAGGTTATTTGGATTTAAATTTACTGCATCTACATAGGCTGTTAATAAATAAGCAGCATCGTTGTCCCTAATATGGCATTTGTCTAACATTGATGAAATGCGAGCAGATATCAATAGTTGTGAAGCTTTTTTGCGTTGTGGTAGACCAGATATAGAAAAAAAGTTCAACAGGTTAGGATAGATACCCATTTCGGTTTCTAAATCTTGTGAATTGCAAGAGGAATTTGATGATAATAAAGGATTATGTACTGAAATAGAAGACAGTTTAAAGTATAGATTTTTACATTATTCCGATCTGGAATTTTTTAAAATTTATATTTTAGGTATAGAAAATAGAGTTTATTTTTATGGTAGGGTAATCAAGGATTTTTCAAAATTTAAATTATAAGAATACATAAACATTTAAGTATATAACTAAAGAACAGCGAATTAAAATATAATTGTCATTACTTATATTTATAGCATGGAAACCTAGTGACCCTATTTGCAACACCTATTACATATACAGAAAATTTTCTAAATCATCACCCCCAAAGCCTGGAGGAGGCAATTTGTTGTCAAAAATCATTCATTAATGGCCTATTCCATTCATTAATGGCTTTTAGAATCCCTTGTGTCCATCTTGGTGGAAAGAAATGTTCCCCTGCCGCTTGGTTTGAAACGAGCTCGAATAGCGGTATGGCTGTCTCAAGGCCATTGGTGTACATGTACCCTATGTAATATGTAAAATTTTACAGAATGAAAGTGAGAGAATGGTTGGTCAGGAAGTAGAAACATCTATTGGGGTTCAAAATTACTTTAAATATGAAACCTAGGAATATTTTTACATAAAAATGAGAAAATCCGCAATTTTTTTCTTCGAAACTCAAAACAGGGGGCCCTAGGGGCACGTGTTAATATTGATGGATTGACTTAAAATTTTGCATGGATCATTTATTTGTATAATGGAACAAATTGAGGGGGCGTCGCGTAAAATATCTACAACTTCAAAAATAAGGACCACCCTAATATATATATATATATATATATATATATATATATATATATATATATATATTAGTATACTTTGCTATATCTAATAAAGCATCTCTACGTTTTGTACCAAAGTTTTTTTTTTTCTTTTTCCATAACTTTAACTGAGGCGGTGAGGCGGTGAGAAGCAAAGGGATGTAAGATGTAAGTGGACATTTTCAAGTTTTGAGTAAAACGCGTTAAACGATAGCATCCTAGGTAGATTTTCATTCTTTTTTTTCTAAATCATGCTTTGTTGCAGCAACTAATTGCAACAAGTAATTTGAGAATATTTGCATTGATTTTAGATAACAAAGTTAATGAGGTATTGATTAATAAATCGATTCATGATCAAAGTAAAGGGAAATTTTTAAAAAATTCATTCATAAAAATTGTCTAATTTGTAGGTTTACCCCAATATCTTTCAAATAAATGAAGATAATTTGTAAAATTACAAAATTTTACAAATTATCTGCGTAAAAATACATAGCTTGTCTTTCTAAAAAATACCAAAATGCACCCGTCGTGAAAAGTTTTTAAAAAAAATGAAAAATTTGGAGGGAAAAATACTGCCTTTCTGGAGACTTGCCTGCATTTAGAGTTGTTGTAAAAACTTGAACTGTTCAGACATCTTTTGCGAGTGTCGTATTGGAAGAATCACTATAAAATTTGACGGGCGTTCATAGTAGTTCATGGAATCTCCATCTCTAAAATAAAAATTACTACCAAAAAACGTCACCAGAAGGGATTTTGGCGTTAAAAAGGTGCATTACTGCAAATATTAAAGGTGTTTTCTCACAGTTTTTGAAAAATAATTAAATGATTTTTCACAAATGTAGGGGAATGTGGGGCAAAGGGAAATATTTGAGCTAACTTACTTTTTTTCAAAATGAACAAATTAGAAATTTGTTCTGAAAGTTACGGAACATAAAGAAAAAACGATGTATTTTGCAATAAAACGTGCATTGAAACTTATTTATTTATTTATTTATTTATTTTTTTTGGCAGTAAATTTGTACCTCCAAAAAAAAAAAAAAAGAAGGTGATCAAATAATTGAGTAAATAAACTAATAATTAAGAGAATGAAACAATAAGCGAACACATAAATAAATCAATATGAAAAAAATACATGAGTGAATAACATAGTGAACGAATAAGAAAATAAGTGAATGAATGAATAAATAACGGAATTATTAAATGAATGAATGAAAATGAACAATATAATTAATAATTGAATAAGTAAGTGATTTGGTAAGAAACTGAATGAGTAAATTAAATGAACTATTTCACTTTGCCCCGCAAGCACTTGACTAATTGTACAAAGTATTAAAAATACAAATAAGCTTAATTTTAACACTAGAATTATGGCAGTCTTTGAATACCTAGAACTACAGCGGTGGTCATTTTGACCCTCGGAAAAGAATTCTGCATCGTTCCCTGCATAATGTTATGTAATTGTAAAACTTAGTTGAGAATAAATTTATTTATAAGAATTGCAGTTTATTTGAAAGATGCAGAAATTTTAAGGATAAAAAATGAAGCATTTAAATATGGTTTAAAATGCCCTTAGAGTAACCAGCTCTGTATTAGTTGCATTTCAGAAACTAGCGACTAATGTTTCCTCTATTTACAAAAAAAAAAAAAAAAGTTATGAATGCTTGAAACTCATGCAATCGTGTATCACAAGAGGTATTTTGAACCGACTTCCAAAAAAAAGGTTACGATTTCGTATTGCGGCTTTTTATGTATGTTTTCGAATAATTCCAACGTTACTGGACCGATTTGATTATTATTTTTTTTTTTTTTTGTTTGGAAGGGTATACTTCCCAGATGGTGCCATTGTAATTTGGTCTGGATCTGATAAGGGGTCTCGGAGAAATCCAAGAAACTTTAAATTTCATACGTCACGGTCACGTGGTTTTGCTGTGATCTGTGTATTTTCACACCTAAGGTTTCGGCTGTCTCTTGAACGATTTTAATTCTCGCGGCACATGGATGATTAATTTTCGCAACGCTGCGCCGCATGTTAATTTTTTATTATAGGTGTTACTAATGTATTTATTACTGCGTAGCAAAGCAGTAAATTAAATCTATTTTGCTACTTTAATAGTTGAATCAATTACCTTAATATTTTATTTACTAATAAATAACTTTATTTAGGCACTAAAATATAAAGTTCTTTATTTAATATCCAGTTTTTAAATATATTTAGTGTTCAATTGAGGGGAAATAGAATACAGAACAAACCTCCCCCACGATTTAATTTATATTCTTTAATAATATACATTATAACTGTGTATGATTTCTGAAGTTTGACCAATATTCTAGATTTACTATTTCACGATGCCGCCAGTTCAATTTGAAATTAGGGTTACATTAATTAGCAGGCTTCAAAAAAAGGAGGAGGTTCTGAACTCGTCGGATTTGTTTTTCCATACACAATGTTCCATAAGTACTCGAAGACACCTGTGCACAGGGAGGGGGGAGGGACACCTGTTGGCCCGAGCCTGAAGGGGGCCCAATATTTTTATAACTAAGGGTGAAATATAGGGGTAAACAATATGGAGAGGGACCCGGAAAAGTCATTTGTGATGGGATCCAAAATTTCTATGCACGCCCCTGCCTGTACCGATAAGGAAAATTCTTTTTTTGCTTGAAACGGTATACTTCCTTGGCGGTTTAATGGAAATAAAGTTCAGGTTTGATGAAATTGCGGGAACTCTTCGAATATCTTACACTCATTTAAATCGATTTGTACTTTATTAACTTTGTATATCGTCTCACTTAGTGAACCGGTTTTTATGCTTTTTTTTTTTTTGTTTAGCGGTGGTTTTGTTTAGGAGTGGTCTAACTTAGGTTCCAAATCTTTGATTTATCCTATTTCTTCTTTAGGGAAAAGTTAAGAGTAAAACAATAAATTTCATGCTATTTCCCTCTCAAACGTTTTAATATAAAATCCATTGATAAAACAAAGGACATAAAACAAAGGATTATACTTTCTTTACCTATAGTTAAAGAAAGTACTAAAAAAAAATATATTATCAAAAGCAATGATAATGAAAATTTTGAATTAAGGATTCTCTGAAGCAAACATAAAATTCATTCTAGTGATATTTTTAATCCTCATCTATAGTGGGACCATGTGAAGTGTCTTTTATCACGAGTTACATGACACGTATTGCGAAACATAAATTACAATTTACAATATTACAATTCTAAAATTTACAAATTTAAAATTAAAGCGATTTCGGGTTTCTTTCTTTCTTTCTTTTTTTTTTTTTTTTAGTGACTCGTGCATTTGCTTTCGGAAAGCAAACTTTGATAAAGTTTAACTAATGATGAAGAGAATTTTTTTTTTTTACACAGTTACGCATTTGAAAAAGCCTTTCTTCACAGTTGTCGGAAATCTCCGAGACGCTCGCCGTGTAATTTACACCACTAAAAAGCAAAAAAAGAAAAAAAAAATACTTTTAAATAAAAAAAAAAAACCGCCTTCAAAAAATACCCAGGAACTAAAAAGCAAAAAATAACTGATTACACTTACAGTCTATTTCCTACCCAAACATAGAAATGAAATTTATTTTACAATTCCAGCACAAAAATCAACTAAACTAAACACCGAATTATAAAATAAACACTGATTTAGTTTACTATACGATGAATTATTATAAATACCTAACTAATTATATACGATGTCTTAATTTTGCCTAACCTTTTGAAGTCGGGGCCTCCTATAAACTACTACCTAACGTAATTGAGTAGGTTTAGTTTTAAAGACTAATTTCGCGTGTGGTTAAATTAGTGTTTAATTCAGAATTCGGTGGGTTGTCAGTTACGTTATGTAGTTATTTATAGGAGGCCCCGATTTCAAAAGGTTATTAAAAATTAAGAGATCGTATATAATTAGTTAGGTATTTAAAATAATTCATCGTATAGTAATTTAAATCAGTGTTTATTTTATAATTCGATGTTTAGTTTAGTTGATTTTTGTATTGGAATTGTAAAATAAATTTCATTTCTATGTTTGGGTAGGAAATAGAATGTAAGTGTAATCACAGTTATTTTTTTCTTTTTAGTTCCTGGGTATTTTTTTTTTTTTGAAGGCGTTTTTTTTTATTTAAAAGTAATTTATTTTTGAGTTTTTTCTCTGTTTTAGCATCAACAAACGTATTTGCGTTTCTTTTCGTCAGAGGGATCAAAATAACATCAAGCCACACTTCCACGTACTAGGCTTTCTGGGTTTTTTTTAAAAATACTATTTTCTTGAAAACGTTATATTATTACACAGCACGATTATTCAGGAAATGTCAAGAAAAGATTAAGCTTTTTATGAAAATATGGGTAAACAGATAGCAAAAAAGATTTGCTCTGGGTTAAAAATGACGCCTTCCGTAAACTAGTGTTAAACAAAAAAACAAATACTGCACTCAATATTAGTTGATCTCAAATAATATTTCAAATATTAAAAAAGAGCTTTATCATTTAATGATAATAAAAATAATTTTTGACTTACTACAAAATATCACAATATTAGAATCAATTTTTGAAAACTTCTTTTTTTTTACCACATCGCTCAATTTTTTTCTAATAAGGTAATTTTTTCTTGACAGGACTAGTCTACATGCACCTAATAGCAGAGTAAATGTTCCACCGTTTAACTTTGCTCCGCAATTTCACTTTGCAACACATTCCTCTACATCAAATCTATTTACAACAGATGGTTTTTATTTAGATATGTGGTTCAGTAAAAATACCCTCGCGATGTTTAAAGAACTGCATAAATAAATAACATTTTCCTCATTTTTGAATTAATGCTCTTTTTTCAAAAATTTGCTCTATCTGTCACGTTATTCTTATGTTCACAACGTTCAATGTAATGACACTTTTAAGAAATCCGTTCAAGCAAAAGTCTCGCGATGAAAAATCAGGAGACCACGATTGTTATAACGAAAGAAATGCACGACTAATGACTTCCATTGCACCTTACTTTTTTACTACACTCTATGTACCTGAAATACAATGTGGGGTGATACACTATCCTGAATGAATCTGTTACAAAAAATATAAATTAACAACATTGGTTCATAGTTAAATAAGTTATAGAATTTACAATGCTATGAACCACCTTGGCTGTAAACAGTATTTTAAAGAATTACATTATATTTCAAAATGATCCTTCGATCCTTAAATATGTTCCAGTGGGGTAAGAGCTCCAGTAACAGACAAGGTTCCAGTAACAGACAGTCATAAGTTTGGATTTATATAATAAGTCTATGCGGGTAAAACTGATGCTGCTGTGGTCCATGAATACGGTGCAACCATCTAGTGAACAGCCACAACGAAGTCATCTGGTGCTTCCTGTTTATTTGAATTTATTAAGGCTTTAGTTCTAAAAATAAAGAACTTTTGCACATTTTGAACAGAAAAAGGGAATTTCGTCTATGACTCATCCTTTCCACATCCAATCTGTTACTGTTTATCATCAGATCGGTGTCTGATCCGCATCTGATTTTTCGGTGTCTGTTACTGGGGTCAAATATGTTTTCGAAATTGGTCAAATAAAAATACAATTAACTCATTCAGAGGAACCGCATGCAACCAAACGTTAGATAAGATGTAGTTGCGTGAGAGAAAAATAGTTTAAAAAATCTAAATACATTATAATGCTCAGAGAATTGAGTTAACCTGAGAGCGATGTCTTAAGCGTGGCTGTGACTGGTGCCGTTACCCTAATTCTGAAAAAAAAGAAAAAAACATTTTAGTCCTTTTTTAATGCATAGGTACTTTATTACAACAAGCTCTTTAAAAAGTCCTTGACATAACTGAAAATTTACTTGAATTTACTGTTACTTAAGCAAAATAGAATGCAGAAGCAGATATCTTGAATATAAAAAAAAAAAAAAAAAAATACGACACGAGCATTTATTACTACAATAAATTTTTTTTTATAAGGCAATGAAGAGCAAAGGGATGTAAGTGAACATTTTCAAGTTTTGAGTAAAACGCTACTAAAAGTTCTTGTCCTAGGTGGCCTTCATTAAAAAGTTTTTCTAAATCATACTGTATAGCACGACCTACCAATGCTACTAGTACTCTCTTGCCCTAACACAGAGGAGAGTTTCACCTACCATTTGCACTGGTTATCTTCAAATTTTGAATTTTTTCACTCATATTTCTCTTCTTCTCACTGGCTAATGTGAAAAGGACCATATTTTTTATATACAGTTTTTCGAACAACAGTTTGATGTGTTGTCCGTGGTGTATCAAGGAGACCTTTATTGTATAATAAATCTCTACTGTATTCATACGTACATGAAGACAAAAACTATATATATATATATATTTAAACTCTATATATATAAAATTTAAACTCTTAAAAAAGAAAGGCTGAGTCAGGACAAACCCATTAGTATAAGAATACATGTCTTGTGCTTGATCTACAACTAGAGCATACATGTTAAATTGGGAAACAAATTAGAAGCGAAAATAAATTTGCAAAGAATTTAATGGCAATCTCTCATTTGCAACTCTTTAGTCACTCGAAAATTTTTACAAAATAAAGTGTTTCATTATTAACTAGAAGCTAACTACCAGTGTGTTATTTTCTTTCATCAAAGACAATACCCACTTCAGCTTAATTTAATCATTGAAATCATTTAATTATTTAAAAGATTTCAATGAGCATTCCTTTGTTCGTAGGAGAATAATATTTAACAGTAGTTTATCTAACAAATTTGAGTTAGTAAGTTCCCCCATATATACAATGATTGATCATGTTTCCATCCAAAAAATATTGTTTTTTTAGCTCCTGGATTAAAAGTGCATTTTCAAGGAGAATAGTAACTTCAGCATCCGTAACTTCCGTCAGTGTAGCGTAACCCTTTTCTTACGTGAATAATTGTTTCAAATCTTCTCGGAATCAATAAGCATAGATGCTGTAAAACTTATTGGAGATTCAAGTGTCCTGTACTTGCAATACGTAGTCATTTTTTATGAAAAGGGACAAAATGATAAAGGCTATGCAGTGTTTGAACGTTTGTCTGCAGTTGTTATTGGAAAACTTTAACATTGGTTAGGTTTTTAACACGAGCGGTGAGACGATTTTAACTGGCAATATAAATTCTAGCGATTGTCTGCATCATAATGAAATATTCGGAATGTGCAGTCTGAGAGCATTGAGATGATCTAGAACTACATGAAGAGTTAATTATACTGTAGCCTTGGGTGCATATGACTAAATGACTATTTCAGATTGTTTGTAATCAATAGACCGCGGAATCAAACGTGTATTGTGTCAAGTCGTTTACCATATATTGTATTTTTTGGTATTTGCCATCGCATGTGTGTCCTTTACAAGAAAATGCAATGTTCCCATCTCCAAACTTGCACATCTTTTTGCAAACGGAGAACAAGAAACGTCAAAATCTAACGGGTTTACTTCACTATTAATAACAAATTCCGTCAATAAATGGCGCTCTGCTTATTACATCAATGAATAAAAATAACCGTTTACTTAGGGTTTAATTTTAGAGTAAAGGACATTTTATTTCTTCTTACTTATGTAATGAAAAAAATTAATGAAATCTGACAAAAAAAAAAAAAAAAAAGTGCGTTTTATATCTTGTTCAAGCAATGGAGTAGTTGATTTTATAAACAGCATGGCGGCGCGGCGCCTTGGAAGCAATGCGTTCGCTAATGACAAATAAAAATGAAAATTAATCCTGCTTTCTGCAAAAAAGTTTTGATAAAGATAAGCACTATAAAGATAGGTGGCATGAATTTATAACAGCGGTTCCCAACTTGTGAGTTTCGACATTATTTATGTTTTAAAATGTGTACTGAGTTTTTAAATTATTAATAATAACAATTAAAGAAAAAAGTTTCATTTGTATTTCCTTTTGTAGCAATTAGACCCGAAACTAGGATTTCTCAGAAATTTCTAAAGATTTAGTTCTAAAACAAATTTCATCCCTGGTGGTAATGACAAAACTAAAAATTGTATTTAAAAAAATAATAAATAAATAAATGAGCATTAATAAAGAAATGAAACAAAAATAAATTTAAAAAATGTTTAATAAAAAATATTAAGTAATTGATTGACGACGAAAACGTGCCCTAATTTTGCAGACGACTTCTTTTAGTAAAGCGTTTTATTTTCAACATAATTTAGCATTTTGAAAGAAGTGCACTAATATCGTTTTGTGTATTGTAGTAATGTTTATTCAATAAAAATCACACTCAATGAATTTAACATGAATTCCTTAAAAATGAAGTCGTAGGCCTGAAATTTTTAATATTCCAGGGGGTGTCAAATAGACCAAGAGCTGACCCCCCAAAACGCGATTTATCTCTTTTATGGCTTGTGGCCGGTTAAAATAATAAAAAATGCAATGAAAAAAACTTTGGCTCTAATCCCCCCCCCCACTAATTTTGGGTCACACGGCTGTGTGGGTGGATGAAAGGTCAAAAAAAAAAAGAAAAATATTAAAGTGATGAGTTAAATGGCTAAAAATTATATAATAACATTAAATTAATAAGAAAAAACACGTAGCAAATTTCTCCCCCAGCTATGTTGGGGCGAACGTGGTGCCCCCCACTGGTAAAGTATCGATTATCAAACTAAAAAAAAAATAGATCACTTTCGTGGGGGGAATTTTACAGGGTATTAGTTTCATTATTTTGATTGCCAAAAAAAATTCCCCCCCCCCAGTAACTATGGGTCAATTTGTCAAAAAAAATTTTTTTTGTTCCTCTTTATTTGGTCCAAGTCGAGTATTATTCGAAATTACGCATGACTGTTTAAGTTGCAAAAAAAACCCCAAAGTTTGAACGTTTATTCCTTAAAAAAAACTCGTAGCAATCCCCCCCCCCCACACCTACGGAGGGATTGCTACGCGGTGCGCGGTTTTACAACGTGGTGCCCCCCCCCGGGGGGGTGAATTATCGATTGCTTAAATAAAAAATGATCACTTTCGTGGAGGGAATTTTACAGAGTATACATTTAATTGTTTTAATTGCAAAAACAAATCTCCCCTCCCCAGCAATTATGAGTCTACAAGCTGCAGTGCTCGGCGTTGCACGGTCTACCTCAAAAATGTACGTGTATTCGACGTTCCAAACATTTTATACAATTTTGCAATTTAAGCGGTCAGGCTAAAGTTCAAATGGTACTCGACTCGGACCAAATTAAGAGAAACAAATTTTTTTTTTGTTGACAAATTGATCCATAGTTCTGGAGGGGGAGGGGAGAGATTTTTTTTTTTTTTGCAATTAAAACGATTAAATGTATGCTCTGTAAAATTCCCTCCACGAAACTGATCATTTATTTTTAATTTTTATCAATCGATAATTCACTCCTGGGGGGGGGCACCACGCTGTAAAACTGCGCACCGCGTAGCAACTCCCTCCATAGGTGTGTGGGGGGGGGGTTGAATTGCTACGAGTTTTTTTAACAAATAGACGTTCAAACTTTGGGTTTTTTTTTGCGACTTAAACAGTCATGCGTAAGTTTGAACAATACTCGACTTGGACCAAATAAAGAGGAACGAAAAAATTATTTTTGACAAATTGACCCATAGTTACTGGTGGGGGGGATATTTTTTTGGCAATCAAAATAATGAAACTAATACCCTGTAAGATTCCCCCCCCCCACGAAAGTTATCATTTTTTTTAGTTTAATAATCGGTACTTTACCCCTGGGGGGCACCACGTTCGCCCCAACATAGCTGGGGGAGAAATTCGCTACGTGTTTTTTCTTCTTAATTTAATGTTATTATATAATTTTTAGCCATTTAACTCATCACTTTAATATTTTTCTTTTTTTGACCTTTCATCCACCCACGCATCCGTGTGACCCAAAATTAGTGGTGGGGATTAGAGCCAAAGTTTTTTAATTAAATTTTTTTATTATTTTAACCGGCCACCCGCAATAAAAGAGATAAATCTTGTTTTGGGGGCTCTGCTCTTGGTCTATAAGAAATGTAATGAAAACGGGAAAATTTATATAATTGTATAAAATGTTTGGAACGCCGAATACACGTACATTTTTGAGGTAGACCGTGCAACGCCGGGCAATGCAGCTAGTAGACGCATAACTGCTGGGGAGGGGAGATTTTTTTTTTAGCAATTAAAACAATTAAGTGTATACTCTGTAAAATTTCCTCCACGAAAGTGATCATCTTTTATATAATCATTTGATGATTCACCCCTGGGGGGGCACCACGTTGTAAAACCGCGCATCGCGTAGCAACCCCCTCCATAGGTGGGGGGGGGGGGAATTGCTACGAGTTTTTTTTTTAACGAATATACGTTCAAACTTTGGGTTTTTTTTTTTTTTTGAAACTTAAACAGTCATGCGTAAGTTCGAATAATACTCCACTTGGACCAAATAAAGAGGAACCAAAAAGAATTTTTTTTTGACAAACTGACCCAAAGTTACTGGGGGGGGGGGATTTGTTTTGGCAATCAAAATAATGAAACTAATACCCTGTAAAATTCCCCCCACGAAAGTGATCATTTTTTTTTTAAGTTTGATAATCGATACTTTACCAGTGGGGGGCACCACGTTCGCCCCAACATAGCTGGGGGAGAAATTCGCTACGTGTTTTTTCTAATTAATTTAATGTTATTATGTAATTTTTAGCCATTTAACTCATCACTTTAATATTTTTCTTTTTTTTGACCTTTCATCCACCCACACAGCCGTGTGACCCAAAATTAGTGGGGGGGATTAGAGCCAAAGTTTTTTCATTGCATTTTTTATTATTTTAACCGGCCACAAGCCATAAAAGAGATAAATCGTGTTTTGGGGTGTCAGCTCTTGGTCTAAAAGAATGCATATATAATGCAAATTTATCGAGAAATCGCAAAAAGCATGCCTACTTATATGTAAATATGCATTTTTTTTACAAAAGCAGGGGTGGCGGGCTATTGCCCTGTCCTGACCTTCCGTCCCCCGGAAATGACGACCCTGTATACTTTTCTTGGCATTTTTCTATTCTCGCTACATTTTACTACTACAATGTAACAATAAGACAAAATTCATCGAAAATCCTTACACGAGAAAAAAATCATTAAGATATTGTTACAAATCCTGTAAATAGTAATTATTGTAGTAACGTAACCTGTAAATAGTTTCCCGTAATGAATATACAACCCCTTTTCATATGGCTAAAGTATACGATCCCTATTTCCTTTTTGTTCATTGATAAAATTTGATAACGGTCTACTACTTTACAGAAGCGTGTGGAATATTTGAGAAATTTCTTTTCGGTGTCTATATAAGCCGTTAGCGATGGATAAACAGGAGAGTTTGGATTCAGATTTCGAACTGAGAGTGTGTATTAGCTCTGTTTATAGCGAGGCATTTCGCTGTGTTGTTTTCGTATTTGGAAGTAAATACGTGTGTAAACGTTGAGTTTACGGTGTTGTGTGATAATTGCTTAATTGCTGATGAATAATTTAGCAGTTGTTGACGATCTTTCCTGTACATAGTGTAAATAAATTTCCTGTGTTTTTATCAAGAACTGTGTTTTCATTTCAAGAAAGTGGAAGTCGCACCGAATCCGTTACTATTTGGCGCCCAACGTGGGGCTTCTTCTGGACTTTCTTGGAGTAAGTGTGACTTTGGACATTTTTTCATAAAGACTGTTTGAATTTATAGACTTTGTTTTTATGGTGATTACTCGCGCAATGGGTGACCAATTAAAACAACTTCTGGAAGCAATTAATGCTGTGAAAAGCGACTTGACTGAAAGTTTGGCGGCTAATCAAGAACAATTAAAAATGATATGGCGGCTAATCAAGAACAATTAAAAAATAATATGGCGGCTAATCAAGAACAATTGAAAAATGAATTGGCGGCTAATCAAGAACAATGGAAAAGTGATTTAATGGTGCTGAAAAATGATTTAGCTTCTAACCAAGAGGAAATTAAAAACGACCTTACTTCGGTAAAGACTGTGATGGAAAATAAATTTAATGAGATAGAGCATCGTGTTGATGCTTTTGATGAAAAACTTGAAACAGTAGAAAACCGTATCGCAACAGTTGAAAATCATGTGGATGAGAAAATTAAAAACATGGAAAGGAGATTGGCGACCGCGGAAAGCAGTTCTGTACAGTTTGGCGCTCCCACATCGGTTGCTCGACCGTCCATTAAACTTGCCACATTTGATGGGAAAACTTCGTGGCAGGTTTACAAAACTCAATTCATGATAGTGGCGGAAGCGAACGGATGGGACTCTGCTACCAAGGCCTGCCATCTTGCAGCATCCCTGAGAGGTGACGCAGCGGACATTCTTCAGACCCTTCCGGACAGCCAGCGCCTGGATTTCGCCGCCCTCACATCTGCGGTGGAGCTTCGCTTCGGTGAGAAGTGCCAGAAAGATTTCAGTCGACTCCAGTTGAAGTCCCGTTTCCAGAAAACTGGGGAAACCCTGCAAGAGCTTGCGGCGGACATCGAGAGACTGTCTCATCTTGCTTTTTACGACTGCCCTGCGGATGTTCGAGACAACCTGGCACTCAACTACTACATCGACATGGTTCGAGATCCGGAAATCCAGAAAGCTCTACGGATGGCGGATGTCAAAGACCTGAATTCTGCTGTTGTGTATGCGATGAGATACGAGGCCGCCCAAGAAGCAACCCGTTTGGATCGCCATCTAATCCGGACTCAGGAAGCTGATGAGTCTGATTCCAGGTCGTCCCACCTCGCTGAACTTGAGAGACAACTCGGTGACTTGACAAGACATCTGAGCAGCATAACAGCCCAAAAGAAACAAGAGCAGAAGTGCTGGAAATGCGGTAGTGAAGGACACCTGCGAAGGAGTTGTCCGGCTCGCCAAGCTACGCGAGGGAAGGAAATCACCACCACTTGAGCTCTGCAGATTTCCTCTTCTAGTAGTGGCAGTGATGGACTTTTCATTTACGCACATGTAAATGGGAACCCCTGCAGACTGATTGTCGACACTGGAGCCAATGTGACAATCATTAGGACAGATGTGGCTCGTGAATTTGGATTGAAACTGCTGTGGACATCGCCACGCGTAAGTCTCCAGACTGTGACAGGTGACAAGATCGAGATTGACGGTAAAGTGGACTTGGAAATAGTGTTTGGGAATGCCACCTACCATCATACGGCATTCGTCGCTAATATCACGGACCCCTTCATTCTCGGATTGGACTTTTTGAAGAAATATGACTTCACTCTCGACTTCAAGACTAATGAGCTGCACTCGATGAGAGAAGACATAGCCGTTTTCCCTGCAGAAAGCGATGTAAAATCCGCTCATCAAATAATAGCCCAAACAGATTTATCGATTACTTAAGGTCAGAATCATTAATACCTGGCTCCCTTGAAGAAAGCAATAGTTTTCGATTTGGACTCATTGAATACCCTAACCTAAGCAATAGCCTAAAAGGAGTGCTGGTAGCATCTACGCTTGTGGACCTTTCTAAGGATGTGATTCCTGTTAGAGTCCCCAACGTGAGTGAAAGGCCAAGGAATATCCGAAAAGGTGAAGTGTTGGCAACTTGTACTCCAGTAAACTGCATCATTAGAAGAATCAATTCCCCCGAGACTGTGTCTTCCGAGTCCTTGACATCGAAGTTAATTGGGAGTGCGCCGTTATCGAAAGATCAAAGAACTGCTGCGGAACAATTGGTGGATGACTTCAAGCATCTGTTTTCATCTACATCGGAGGATGTTGGCCGTACGAATTTAACGCAGCATAGGATTTACACTGGAGAACACCCCCCTATTAAACAGCATCCAAGACGACTACCGTTCGCTAAGAAGGAAGAGGTTGAGACCCTCCTGAAAGAGATGAAGGAGAATGATGTAATCGAACCGTTTTCCAGTCCTTGGGCCTCTCCCATCGTCTTAGTCCGAAAGAAAGATGGCTCCACCAGATTTTGTGTCGATTACCGACGGCTGAATGAAATCACCAAGAAAGACAGTTACCCTCTTCCACGGATAGACGACACCTTGGACACTCTTTCCGGACACAAGTGGTTTTCGACCCTGGACTTGAAAAGCGGCTACTGGCAGGTTGAGATACACCCTGATGACCGAGAGAAGACAGCGTTTACAACTGGACAAGGCTTATGGCAGTTTAAAGTGACGCCCTTCGGCCTCTGCAATGCACCAGCTACGTTCGAGCGTCTTATGGAGACAGTGTTAAGAGGACTTTCCTACGAATCCTGTCTGGTCTACTTAGACGATATCATCATCGTGGGACGCAGTTTCGAAGAACATCTGGCAAATCTTAGGAAGGTGCAGCAAAAGCTTAAGGAAGCCAATCTGAAGTTAAGCCCGTCCAAATGTAATTTGTTCCGCCGGGAAGTGAACTACCTTGGTCACATCATCTCTTCTGAAGGTGTACAAACCGATCCAGAAAAGGTATCCGCGGTCAAGAGTTGGAGTCGTCCCGAAAACATCCATCAGCTGCGAAGTTTCCTGGGGCTCTGCACGTACTACAGGAAGTTTGTAAAGGGTTTTTCCAACATTGCACGACCTTTGCATAAGCTGACGGAGAGCAAGCATCGAAAAGGGTTATCTCACGGTAATGCTGACGCTTTATCAAGGAGACCCTGTCCTGAGAACTGCCACTATTGTTCCCGAATCGAGAAACAGTATGGAACGACTAGCCCTACCGCCTATCAGGTGACAGTGACTCCAATATCATCAGAACCTGATCCATGGAGTGACGACCAAGTTCGAAAAGATCAACTTGAAGACCCCGACATAAAACCAATTTTGGAGTTCATGGAAAGTGACAGTCGGCGACCTAGCTGGCAGGACGTTTCCATCTTCAGTCCTGCAACAAAAAGATACTGGGCTTTATGGAACTCGCTCCATTTACGGAACGGCGTGCTACACCGAAAATGGGAATCTGACGACGGCAAAACATCTAGGTGGCAGTTACTACTTCCCCGATCAAGGATTTCAGATGTTCTGAAAGAAATACACAGTAGTGCGACTGGAGGACATTTTGGTGTCTTGAAAACCCTCAATAAAGTTCGGGAGCGCTTCTTCTGGAGCAAGGCGAAGGATGACGTGGAGAGGTGGTGCCATTCGTGTGACGCCTGTTCTGCTCGTAAAGGACCGAAGAAGAGAAGCAGAGGGAAGCTAAATCTGTACAACGTTGGAGCTCCTTTCGAACGAATTGGGATCGACATCCTGGGTCCTCTACCAAGAACTGCTGATGGGAACAAATACATTCTTGTTTCCATCGACTACTTCACCAAATGGCCGGAAGCATATCCCATTCCAGATCAAGAGGCTACCACCGTAGCAGAGACTCTAGTCCAACATTGGATCTCGAGATACGGAACGCCTTTGCAGATTCATTCCGATCAAGGGAGGAATTTCATCTCTGCTGTGTTTAAGGGCCTATGTCAAATTTTCGGAATTGAGAAAACTAGGACAACACCACTACACCCACAATCGGACGGCATGGTGGAGAGATTTAACCGCACAATCCTGAATAATCTCTCACTTATGGTCTCCAGAAATCAACAGGATTGGGACAAGAAGCTACCTTTGTTCCTGCTGGCCTACCGCAGTGCTGTCCACGAGACTACCGGATATGCCCCATCTCAGATGCTCTTCGGACGAGAGCTTCGGCTACCTTGTGATCTCGTCTTCGGTCGTACTCCGGATGCGCCTGCATCGGCTGAGGAGTACATCCAGGATCTCCAGGCCCGGTTGGAAGACGTTCATAACTTCGTACGAGAGCGAATCAACATCGCGGCGGAGAAGATGAAGACCCGATACGACACAAGGTCTACTGGACATGAATTCAACGAAGGCGACAAGGTTTGGTTATGGAATCCCATCCGACGGAAAGGTCTGTCACCCAAATTGCAGTCGCATTGGGATGGACCCTACAAAGTCCTTAACCGACTAAATGACGTCGTAGTGAGGATCCAAAAATCACCTAATGCAAAACCTAGGGTTGTACATTATGATCGGGTAGCCCCATACTATGGACATAGTTCATGAGTATTACGTAAACAACCATGGTTGATAACATAAAAGTTGTAGATAATTTTTGCTTTTAATGTTTAGTGATATTTCTTGTTATTATTGTGTTTTCTGTATCTGTTAGTTATTAATTAGTGTGTATATTTGTAAACTTGTGATAGAAGTTTGGCACCCTTTCTGGGGATTGTACTGCCCGGGACGTGCAGTCCTTAGGAAGGGGGCAATGTTACAAATCCTGTAAATAGTAATTATTGTAGTAACGTAACCTGTAAATAGTTTCCCGTAATGAATATACAACCCCTTTTCATATGGCTAAAGTATACGACCCCTATTTCCTTTTTGTTCATTGATAAAATTTGATAACGGTCTACTACTTTACAGAAGCGTGTGGAATATTTGAGAAATTTCTTTTCGGTGTCTATATAAGCCGTTAGCGATGGATAAACAGGAGAGTTTGGATTCAGATTTCGAACTGAGAGTGTGTATTAGCTCTGTTTATAGCGAGGCATTTCGCTGTGTTGTTTTCGTATTTGGAAGTAAATACGTGAGTAAACGTTGAGTTTACTGTGTTGTGTGATAATTGCTTAATTGCTGATGAATAATTTAGCAGTTGTTGACGATCTTTCCTGTACATAGTGTAAATAAATTTCCTGTGTTTTTATCAAGAACTGTGTTTTCATTTCAAGAAAGTGGAAGTCGCACCGAATCCGTTACAATATTTAGCTTTTCCAGATCAATATGCTCTTCAACCAGTCTTTCATCATTGAATTTCTCTAACTAAAATTTTATTTAATAACGTATAATGCAGAAATTGCGCAGCAACTCTGATTTTTACCTAAATTAAAAGTAAAGCTATTTACTCTTAATTTAGGTGTTATTATTATTTTACATAAAATAAATACAAATATTATTCTAGATGCTTAGTTTTGCCAGGTTGATTCAACCGTTCTTTCACTATTGAATTTCTATAGCTTAATTTTATTCAGCTACAAAGGGGTAAGATATATTTCAGAAAAATGCGCGGTAGCTTTTTTCAACCAAAATTATAAGTGAGGCTATATTTGTTTGTTTAATTATTGCTCCAATGGAACGGATTTAACTCTTTAAAACCTCCCATTCGGAACGGTCGTGGTAGCAATAATAATTGCGTTTAATTTTCTCAATTAAAGTATATTGTTTGAAAAGTTGTCATAGAGTTCCTTTTTTCTCAAAGTCCGTTGTATTTGTATGTGTCACTTTTCGTAACTTTAAAAGAAAATATTTTTTATAATTCGTCTACACAACAAGTGTATGTTGAATCAGAAAATTAACTTTTGAGTGCAAAAACTTTTCAAGTGTCAAAATTATGTTATAAAATGTAGATTATAGTAGTTATCTTTTTTTGACTTCTAAAATTACTGTGTTACTCGCATTATTACTACACTGTAGCATTCGCATCTGTACATGGCGGAAAATAAGCTGAGGTGAGTATATTATTCATTGAAAAAGACGTTGTATTTCATACAAATGTCCCTGGAAATGGGACAAACTCTTTTATTGAATTGTATGCGTATATTAAGACGGCAGTAAAAATAATATTAAACACAAGGGGAAGAGTGAGAATGAGCACTATTCAGGTGACTCTGGCCAGTGAGTTAAATTAATTGTGAATTTAAAATTATTAATGATAATTATTAATCCTAGAAATTCTTATAATCGTCGCTGAGATTGATTTTTTTTTTAAAATTTAAACTTACTGTTTTACTTTCACATTTAATTTTCATGATTATGATATTTTGGTCCTAAAATGGTTATGAAGATTTTAAGACATCCATGCATTTATTTACTAGAAGTCTCTCTTTGTTTGTGGCAAGACTTGTAATTAACTGCCTTAAAATTTCAAGGACGCATTTTCACCAGTTTTGAATTTTAAAATATTGCATTTATCAAAATAATATACGCTGGTGGACGATTGCTAAAGACGGATCACAAAGGGCTATGTAGCGCGTAAAAGGTAAGTGTGATTTGGATGTCAGGTGAAATAAATTAATGCCAGAATGGTAGAACATTACAATGACGTCAATTAATTGACCACTGAATTAATTGACCTCTGAAACCAAGAAAGCTTTAAAAAATGTTTAAAAGACAAAACGGTCGTTTTGTGCTAAATACGTAAACGTCAAAAATTTAAATTACCGTCCCCAGGTATTCCGGCGGAAGATGTCAGTTCGGGATATGGCTATCATGGATGCCATGCAAGTTTCCCTACGTTGTGTCATGCTTTTCACAAGATTGTCAAACAGCTGTTGAAGTAAATTATGTCATTCTTTTATCAGTCATGAATGTAGGTGTCCTTGTTTTTTCGAGGATATTGTCGACCAGCAAGATTTCCCCAAAACATTCCAAACACTTTCACTGGGATTCAGGTCTGGAGAACGTGCTGGCTATCTGATAGGTTGAATATCCTTTCTCTTTAGATACTCCTGGACGCTGCGACTATTCGATGAAATGTTGCATTGTCACCCATGAAAATCAGTTTATCACCCACAGCACCACGGAACATGTGAATATGAGGCAGCAGGACAATATTAATGTGTGGCTGGTCAGCTATAGTCACTTTTAGAAGCTCAGGAGCGGCGTACGGCCATTGCCCGTGGTCCTATAGCCACACCATGACACAACTTACAGGATATTGGTCCGTTTCTTTTATGTTTGCCGACTTACATGCAGTACCACTCTCAGACCAAATCATAACATAACATAACACTCCAGGGTCCCCCGTGCCTACCACTATGTGTGGTTTAAACGGTTGGATGGGGCCCTGGAGACAGCTGTGTTAATCGGTGAGTTGATACATTGTATATGTCGTACATAATGCATGCAATACATGAAATCATATTCCGACAGACAGGAATTTTGCTTACACAATTTTAAACTCACATAAAGATTAATAATAAAAATAATAATAATAATAATAATAAAACATACACACACATATACAAACATACATATAGATATAGATATATATATACACATTACACAGGGTACACAGCTATACACCATTGAATAGTGGTAGCAAATCAACAAAGTGACACAAACAGACAATACACTCAGCTACATTCACCAAAAACAAAGCCAACAATCATTAGATTGTACAATGTAATAGGACACATGCAGAAGGACAGAATGTCTATAGAGGCAACCATTAGATAGTAAAGCTGTGGGTAAATAAAAATGCATGGGTAAAAGAAATTAGATTGAGCTCTGGTACAGGTAACCCTCGGTTGATAAAGAATGGAAGATTGCGTTAAGACGCGCGGTGCTATGCCGCAGTTTAAGTGCCTGCTTCAGGCGTTGTTGATGGGATGTTCCCGGAGGACAGCGGAGATGGTGGGCTTCTGTCAGTGGGCAGTCAAAGATGTAATGGAGGCTGTCCCCTATTTCTCCGCAAGAGCAGAGAGGAGAGTCGATAATGTTAAATCTATTCAAATATGAAGGAAATGGGCCGTGACCTGTTCAGAAAATGGTGTGGCAACGGTGTGAGACGCGCGGGTAGAGTTTGATTGTTGTTAGCATATCGTGCAATCCTCTGCTCGTCTCCGCGTTGTCCCATCGGTATTGCCAATCCATACAAAGCTGAGTCGTTAATAGCCTCTTGAGGTGTGACGCGGGGTATGGGACACTCGCGTCTTCCTGAAGTCCGGTAGTGTCTGCCGCTAATTTGGCAAGACGATCAGCTTCGTCATTCCCTCTGTTGTTTGAATGGCCTTTTACCCAAAAGATGTTAAAATTTTTAGTAGAGCTGAGTACCTGTTTTTGAATTGTTTGGACTAATTGATTTTTGCTAAAAGAATTTTTAAGGGCCAATAGAGATGATAGGCTGTCGGAGAAAATTTAGAACGGGTATTGAGGAAGGCTTTGCGTATAAGCAATTGCATTTTTGATGGCCAAAAGTTCTGCTTGGAAGACAGAGTTTCCCTCCCGAAGTCTCACCGAAGAGGAACTTGTAATTGTGTTACCCGAAAAGGAAACAAACGCGGAGCCCACACCAGTCATGGTTTTTGAACCATCTGTGTAAATTCTGCGGGATAAAAGTTGGTTTGGATGGATCTCTTCAGTATGGATGAAGCTAGTGTCTACGAGTTGTTCGTAGGAGCATTTGAACCATTTTGGAGTGTCAGTTTCAAAGAGCGTACATTGGAATTCGATTCCGTCAAGATAAATTGGTTTTTGTTTGATTAGAATGTTGAAGGACCACATATGTTGCCTTATTAGTAGTTCCAAAGGGGGGATCCCAGATAGAATGTAAAGGGCTTGATGTGAGGTTGTGGAATATGCACCTGTAAAAACAAGAAGGAAACGGCGTTGGATAGAATGGATTTTATTTACGAGGCGTACTCCTAGATAATTGCCCCATAGGCCAGCTGCATGCATGAGGGAGGATTCGACCACCGCCTTGTAAAGTAGACGTCTTTGATGAAAACTGATGCCCCAATTACCCCCCGCTAATCTTTGAAATTTGCTAAGAAGTGTTACTGATTTAGTTTTTAGGTAGTCGAGGTGAGCCGTCCATTTTAGGCGATTGTCGAGTACCACCCCCAAATATTTTAAGTTATTTTTTCTGATGATGTGGAAGTCTCCCATTAGAAGAGTGGGGGCTCTTTTGAGATTCCTTGGGACTTTAAGGTGCATATATGCTGATTTGAAATTGGAAGCAGTCAGGCCATGCTCGAGCAGCCAGGTGTTGACTAGTGAAAGAGTGTCGCGCGCAAAGGTTTGCAGATCATGTGTGCGCCTTGTTGAAACGAGAATTGCAATGTCGTCCGCAAAGGCCTGCACGTGGGTGTGATCCGGCCATGGAATTCGAAGTAGTGAAGCCACGACGAGATTCCACAGTTCCGGTCCGCTACAGGAACCTTGTGGACAACCTTTTTTCTGTTGGATAGAGCATGAGCCTGTGCTTGTTTGAATTAAAATTTTTCTGTGAGAGAGGAAACTGCGATATATATTTAAAATGCCCGCATCGCAGTGGGAATCGGCGAGGTAATACATGATCTTATCCCATGGAAGATTGTCAAAAGCTGAAACAATATCCAGGGAGATAAGCACCATTTGATGCCCTCTTGCAATTCCTTCCTCTATTTTTGCAAATAGTGCGACCAAGGAATGATTAACGGAACGCCACGGGACGAAGCCAAATTGGTTTGGGTGGTGGAGGTTGTTAAGGGAAAGGTGGCTTTGGAGGCGGAAAAGTAAGATTCTTTCAAAGATTTTTGAAAGCACTGGCAGAAGAATTATTGGCCTAAAGGAGGGAAAGAGGGAAGGATCCTTACCCGCTTTCAGGAAAAGTATCAATACTCCCTCTTTGAGAGGTTTTGGAAAAGCTCCTAGTGCTTGGCAGGCGTTGAAGTAGTCTTTAAGGAAATTGGGGAAGGTGCGATGAATAGCAGTCCATATAATGTAGGCCAGGCCATCTTTACCTGGTGCTTTCTTGCGAGGGAGGAGCTGAACTGCATGTTCAACCTCCTCCCTAGTAAAAGGAGTGCAGGTTGAGGGTGGGACAGGGGGATCGACTGGAGGATCTGGTTGGTCTTCTGGGTAAAAATGGTTCAGGATCTTTTGACAAAAAGAATCTTCGGTATCAGTAGTGGCGGATGATTGATGCATATAAGTTGGGGAGAAAGCTTTGCCGAAGCAGATTTTGTAGGGTTTGCCAAACACATTTTTGCTGTGTGTGCAGAAGGTTTTCCAGGAAGAGGTTTTAGCTTGGCGTATTGCTCGTTTGTATTTGGCTAGTGCTTTTTTGTAAATGACTTTGAACTGATTCTTCAGTGAGGAACCCCTGTTGCGCTGGAGACGGCGTCTCGCAGCAGTGACACACTTTTTTAGAACAGTCAAACCTGTATGCCACCATTTTGCCGGTGAAGGTGTGGCGAAATTTTTCTTCTTGAAAGTTAGCTCTGCACAGTCCTGTATAGTGAGTGTGAGAGCTGTTGTGAATCGATCAAGGTCATCAAATGTGATCAGGGTTGGAAGTAGGGCAATTATTGGTGGCAGTTTAACTTTGAGCAGTTTTTCAAATGGTATAGTAGTATATAAAGTTTTATAGCGGATGAACCGTGAGGTTGAAAAAGAGCTGTCGATATTAATAAAAATATAATTATGATCACTTGCTGATATGATATTGCTGACATCCCAGCTAATGTTGCTGCAAATATTTTTGGAAAAGGTTAGGTCTGGCCAACCATGACCATGTGCTGTTTGAAAGGTGAGAGGGGAGTGGGGAGAGTTCAACATGTTTAAATTCAAAGTAGCTGCAAAATCAAGGACGGCCTCTCCCCTTTTCCCGTCTCTGGAATAACCGAAAGTTCTAGAAGGGGCATTGAAGTCCCCTCCGATGAGGATGGGGATGAGATTTATTGAGTTAATGAAACTCGAAAGCTCGAGAAGAAGTTCTTCGATTGGTTCGGCCGGGGACGAGTATGCTGAAAGCAAAATGAAGGGGGAGGTGTCCATTGAGACCTTTACTGCCACAAAGTCGTATGACTGGAAGGCACTTATAGTTTTAAGTTTATCTGTGGGTAGGAAAATTGCCGCACGACCACTGGTTGACATGACTCGGCCCCAGGAGGAAGGGATATTGCAAATTTGTTTCTTGACCAAGTATGGTTCCTGAGCCAAGAATGCATGAATTTCTTGTTCCGATAATAATTGTTGAAGTAAGGATGTAGGTGCAGCCGCTCTTTGAAGGTTTATTTGAACACCGCTCTTTGAAGGTTTATTTGAACAATCTTCAGAGAGGGAGTGGAGACTGAGGTGAATGAATTTGAGGAAACTGTTGAAAATTGTTTTAGATTTAAGTGGTTAAAAGATGAAGAATTTGCCAATCTAGTGGATGGAAGGGAAATCTCAGAGTTTGCATTTTGATATGTTTTATTCATATTTCGTTTGGGATCTAACTTTGTTAACAATATTCAAATAAAAACGGCACTTAGAGTCGTTTGCTGCGTGATCGGTAAAGTTGTTTGTGCGTTTGCATACATTGGAATTGATGCAATTCGTGCAAAATGGTCGAGTTGCATTGCAAGGTTCATTGCCATGTTCCTCAGAGCAATAGCAGCAACTGCGTTGCTTATTGCAGTCCGAGGCGACATGGCCAAAGCCCTGGCAGGCATAACATCGTCGAATTCCGAGGAATTCTCCGACGCTGATGACCCGCCAGGAAAGACTTAGTTTGGGGAGGACACAATAAAGTGGTAGGCGCTTGGGGAACACTGGAATTCCCAGTTATTAGTGCCGTTTTTCCCTGAAAATTTAAAACACGGGGAGACCTCCTCGTGTTCGGGAATGTCAAAATCGTTGTAGAGAATATCTTGTAGGACTGGGCCGTCAAAGTCAGGTGTGACATCGTAGAGGATTATTCTCGGTAATCTGAGTCTCGGTGCTCGCATGCTAATTTTGTCCTTTAGGACTGGGACTTCTGCGAGGTTCTCCTGTAGAGAGGAAAAATCATTTTGTGTTGGCAGGTCAATAACCACTCCCCCTTTAGCCACGTACCTGACCCTTGAAACTTTGATACCGTCCTTCAATGGATCGAAGTTAGTCTCCAAGAGCTTCCTGAGGTTTTTAGATGATGTGCAATTGGGGTCGGTGGGGTACACTAATATGGTGTGTACATTTCTTTTGGCTGCCGAGGCATAGGACGGGGGGTCATTAAAGGGGGGAGAGGCAGGATTTTTAACGGGTTGTAGAGGAGAAGGCGAAAGGATGGTGGGGGAATCAACTATTAGCTCTGTCTGTGTGCCAGCTGTGGTATACGTGATCTCTGGTTGGTCACACTGGGAATTACTCTCAGTCAAATTGAGCTCAGGGTGTAAGTTTATGACATTATTTGCATCGTTGGGCAAAATTCCAGTGGGGGAAGAAGTTAATTGGTTCTGTTGGCTAACCTTAAGCTTAAATCGTAGTAGCGCAAGGGCAGATTTGACTTGCTCTCGTAGTCCAATCTTCAAGAAGATGTGACGGTTTCGATCCTTGCCCGAGATAATGGTGTCAAAGAAATCCAATATATCGTCTACTGAGTTTTCGTATGTTATGAAATTTATTGGGGGTTGGGTGGTCTTATGAAAATGGTCTTCAAAAGGACCAATGTAAATCTCACTAAAATCTGTGGAGTTTGAAGATTGCAAGGAGAGTGAGGGTGTTGGTGGTGTACTGTTGGTGGGGGGTGGGGAGGTTGGGTGAGGAAGTTTACCCAAGGAGGTCATCTTCGAGTCCAGTTTCTGTAACACCCAATGAGGGGGAGAATGCCTTCGTACGAACTCGTGTGTATTTTCCATTGTATTTAAACGATAAGTATTTAACGAATATTTCAGATGCTAATCAATGAAAAGAGGAGTGACTTCAAAAAAAAAAAAATGTCTTGAAATCTGAGCTGAATGAATGTCTACTTGATAGGGTTCAGAGAGCTTCTAATTTTGTATACTAATTGGACAAGACTATTTAAGCTAATAATTCCGGGGGTTATGATTTAGCCCAAGGAAAAAAAAAGAGTACTGAAATCTCTCTTAATTCTGAGTAAAATGAATATTTGCATGACATTTCAACAGTTTTTGAATTTTTAAGACGCATAAAAAATATAGCATAAAAAATTAATTACAATAATTTAATTAACCAGGGAAATCCAGGCATAATGCATTTAAAAATTTTTCGCTCTGCTTGAGGCACCTTAAATCCAAAAAAAAAGGTAATTATATGGAGTAAATGTTAAAATATAGATATATATGTAAAATAAAACACATTGGTGAAAAGTAACTGTGTAAAATAAGTAAGATGTACGGAGATATACTTTGCAGTATACAGCGAATGGTAATTAAAATGTATATATATATATATATATAAAAAATTATATATATATATATATATATAAAAATAATAATAATAATAAATTCCAATAGTGAAAAATAATTACGTAAAACCAGTAAAATGTACATAGATATACTCTGCAGAATGCAGTGAATGTTAATAAACCGTAAAGCAATGTTGATAAATCACTATTAAAATTTTTATACATACAGTTCCTTGGATGGAGAGCAGTAATTAGCCCACATGTGATCGACAAATCAGGTGATGATAGCAGGAATGACGAATGGGGCTTATATGTGTAGAGGGGCAACTAGAGCACGTTCCCTAAGCCGGAGAGGGAAAGTCCATAAAAGTCTGATATAGTGACTCTGAAGTGTGAGATGGAGTAAACACTCTGGGCACATGAGAATACACAATGTTCACTGAAAGTAAATGATACACTTTGAGGAAGATCCCTTGGATACGCAATGCAGAAATACTCTGCTGGTGGTCCCCTGGAAGGTGTTGGGTTCGCTGAGGCGTGAGCGTTCACTGTGGATGCTGGATGTTTACATTAAATGTTCCCCCTGACATTCATCTCCTACGCTGTTGAGGGATCCCGCAGGAGCGGGGGTGCTTGCACGGCGGGGTCGAAGGTCGCACGGGGTGTTTCTAGCGCTGCAAAAACCGGGTAGTCCTTCTGTTTAAGCCCCTGGCGCTAGGGCAAAATAATCAGTATCCTCTTGGAGCTTGCAAAATAAGCTTTCCATTGATAGGTCGTCCGTGGTGGTGCGATGGCAAGAAGTGGATCAAGGTGGCCCGCGATGTTTTCCAATTCTTTATTCAGTCAGACAATGTGCTAAAACAGGGCGGGGACATGTTCAAAGATGAAATTAACTGATTGCAAATGAATGGATGATCCAAAATCCGTGTGCAGCTACTCTACGGGAAGGGTTCAACAAGATCTTTGAATTGGTATAAAATATGACTCTCTAGCTGCTATATTTCTGTAGCTATGGCAAATGGAATGCGGAGCGTGTGGAAGCACGTCTGATTCGGAGGAAGCTCGAGGCTGAACTCTCTCACGCCAGATCAGATGTCGTTCACTATCATGCAACAGATTGGACTCGCTTTCATCTGAGAGTGGTAAACAAGCCCAGTAGACTTTCCTCCAATTGCGATGCTGACGACACCATTACAAAGGGGCGAATTACTGACTTGTAGACAAAGGGATGCACAAAATAAGCCAACGGGAGTATAGTTCCACAACATGCAAACGTTTGGCTACAGTTTTTCACGATATTTTTTTTGTCTGAAGCAGCAAGAAACTGATTTGCTATCCCAGTAGTTTTGCTGCACCGGTTTCTTTTTGTTGCAATCACAATGTTCCTATCTTCTGCTGAGGTCGCACTACATACACGACCTTCCCTGTAACGTTTGCAACATATTCCATTTGTTCGAAATGAATTCCAAAGCTTTAAAACAACGCTGTGGCACACTTCAAACCCCGTGGCAACATCTGATATTTTCTGTCAGTGTTCAATTTTGTCAGTAATACGGCTACCTATAAAATCATCTAAGTGATCGGCAATACATACCGAAAATTGCAAGTTCGTCCAATGGTTCTTTCCTGTCAAACTCTGCCTTTGAATAAAAACGGTCTTACGAGCCAAATAATTTTTATCACTTATCATCGCTATCACGTGACGAACAATGTCGTGAAATCAAAATTTGCATTCGCACAATGCGTCTTAACGAAACGAACGTTCCAAACTTTTGCTAATTTCCTTATTTCCTTGCCTTCCATTTTGTGGTTGCTAACGCTGCTATTGCAATCCGTCCTTAGCAATTGTCCATCAGTGTACATCATTTTGTGCTAAAATTTCAAGCAAGAAAATTAAAAAAAAAAAGAAAAATTTGAAATTTCAAAAAAATATCAGAAATACGCAAAAATAATAAATATAGAGTTTTATTTTGCCTTCATAATATCAAAGGTGTTTCAAATGGATACATTTACAAGTTTTAAGCTACTTTAAAGTTTTAAAGATTAAAGTTTTCAAAAGAAACACCAAGAAATTACAAAAATGCTACCAGAAAAACTCAACTTCTGCTGCCTCTGAAAAAAATTATGTGCAACTATTTTCGTGGGAACATTGTATTTTCTGACCTATTATGCATCTAGGCCTGCGGATTTTTTTTTTTTTTACTTAGTTACCGAATGTGGTAAACGAAACTTCATTTCTAATCAGCTTTCAGCGTTCGTCCTGCGGTCTACAAGGTGTTGTGACATTCGCACCTTTGTTTTCTGTTTATAGAATTTTGATTTATCATTTGTTGTCTGAGAATAATATCAGTGCGGTTTTCGATTAATTGGCTCTAACAGAATATCATCCAACCACTCATATAGGGTCATTCTACGAAAAAGTCCACCCTTTGTCCCGCATGTGACGGTTCATATATTTTATTAAAAAGCAATAATTTTAAAAGGAAATGATGAAATGTTTTGTGCTTAAGAAATCACACGTAAGTTTCTAATTTGTTGAGAAAATATCTGTTCATTAAGATTTTAAAGTATTATTTTTCATGTAATATATGAGGCGTCACGTGCGAGACAAAATGAAATTAAATGTTTTCCGTGGAATGGCCCTATAAGTTTTGAAAAACTTTCTTGACCACGACATGTGCTTGTAATCATTTTTGACACACGGCCATGTACAGACAGCTCCGTTTTGAAGAAATGTTAGCACTGTCGAAAAGCTCTGATGCAGCTACAGTGAACATTGTGGCATGTTTACTTTATTTTTCAATTTTTTAAATAATATTTATTCGCTATATTTTTAAAGTACTATATATGATAATTTAACAAGTATATTTCAGAACGTATCCACACAAATACATTAAAAACATCGTCCTTTCCATACGTAAACTCGAAAACTCGCGTGATATTAATTAAAAATGAAAGATTCATCTTAAATGTTTTTATAGATCTATAACAGAAATTAATGTTAATCCCATGGTGGATTTTTCATGAGAGTTGTAATGTGTTTGTGAATATATTTGATTCTGAATGTAAATGAAAGAGGAACTAAAAGTAAATGTTCGATTTTTTCTAATTTCCCACAGATTTCTGTTTAGTTTTTAAACAAATAAAATTCAGACAGTGAGAAACATAGGTATGTAAGTGAAGTTTTGAAAGTTTTTAGTAAATCGCGATCAAAGCCCAAACCCAAGATAGATTTTTATTGAAAAGTGTTATTTTTAAACCGTGTTGTATAAGCAGCACATATATCAAGGGCTATTAATACCACCTTTTGCTGCAGATCAGAGGAGATTTTTTTTTATAACTATTTGTGCTAGTTATATCCACATTTTAGTTTTGGAACGTGTACCCTTCGATTTGTTGCTTCAACTGTTTCCAGGTTTCTTCAAAGCTACTTTGAAGAAACAGATCAGAACGCGATTCGTATTTCCTACTTACAATTTCTTTGTTTCGGGTTGTGTAGAAAGTATAGAAAGATGGTTAATTGTAACTAATCTCATCACTACATTGCAAATTGATCATATGAGGCAGTGAGAAATAAAGCGATGTTAGTGAAAAAAAATTAAAATTTTGGAGAAAACGAGTATCTTGGAGCAAGACATAAGTAATAGTTACCCTGGTAGGAGCTGTTACTCAACAAGAGTTAGAAAAACTTTATAATAATAGCGTAGCTTTAAGCGCGTTTTACTCAAAACTTTAAATCGTCTACTCACTAAAACCCTTTACTTCCCATTGCCTCATATTTAGATTTCAGTTTTATCTATTTCGAGATTCTACAATTGATTCAGCTGAATGAACTCTTTTTGTATTGTAAGACATTTATAGTACAATAATTTATAAAAAAAATGAAATTGTTAAGTTTCTTAACTTATTATGTTTTCATTTAAGAGTACACAAAGTTAAATGTTTTTCTCCCATTAAATATGTACGGCATATTTTATCACTCTCATCGTATATTTTGTTTCAAAATATATTTGTCATAAAATTTTGTTTCAAAAATAAAACTTGTTCCTGGAAACTTTATGACGTAAATATATTGAAACCGATCAATGTTACTTGTTTAATGGAAGTACATCTCTCTAGGTTTTTAGAGGAAATAAAACTTGTGCGATTGAATAGTGTTTGAGTTGTTTGACAGTTCAGGAAACTTTATTGGGTTTGGTGCATTTCGATTTTTATTACATAAGAAGTTTTATTACATAAAAAGTTTTGTTACGTATAAAGAAACTTCGCTTACACATTTCATTGCGTATCAGTGACATATTATTTTAAAATTTTAAACTGCATTTTTATCGCATTTTTAAAACATTTGCATTATTTTTTGTAGTAAAATAAAATTACGGATACTCACAAATTTCAAATTTATAGTTGAGCTGCACTTGTGAGAGTTGCACTTGATAGATTCAGGTTTGAATACATTTTCTAATATCTTTATGGAATTGTTCACTGCAGCGGTCTCCAATCATTTCATACCTAAGAGCACATTATAGAATACCGACCACATGGCGGACAACATTATTTTTCAAGATTTCATTGAACAGATGGACATAGCAAAAATATATAGGTAGACACAAACGTGTAAAAACAAAACTTTAAGATAATTTTTAAAAAATGATTAAAAAAAATCTATTACCTGTTAGTAGTTCACTAAATAATGAAAGCAAACTATAGAAAGTTCAAAACATATAATGTATTAAGTTCAAAGTCACCTTTATTTTCGGAACTATATTTTATTCGCTATTATTGTCTGAATTTGTATTGACTGAAACTATACACGCTGTAGTACATAAATGCATGGTTAAACACCGAACAAGTTGTCATTCCAGTAGAATAAAGTAACATCTCGTCTACTAATCCGTTTGATTATTTGTTATTGGGGACATTAAAGTACTTGGAGAACAAAAATTGCAAAGTTTCATCTGAGAAGCTACACAAACTATCAATTATATGACATAGCTTTTGTAGAAGAGTTAAAATTTTACTGTTTAAGCGCATTGATTGTATGTTATTTCTTATTCCAGTTGCACTATTGAGACTATTTTTTAAATATATCAGCATTTTATTAAATATTTCACTGTAAAAAAGAGAAGTAGCCGTAATAAGCTCGAGAAATGTAAAATGGATTATTTAATATATTTCAATAATGACAAAATCCCAAGAGCAACAGGTTTTTCTGAGACAAACTAATAGAAGAGCAAGTTACTTATGTTTCATCTTTTTATTTATTTATTTATTTATTTATTTATTATTACTTATCTACTGTAATGTAAGAAAATAATTTTAATGAAGTTTGTTTAATCTTCTTTCAATAATTTGTAAAGAAACTAAATACTCATTTTTTCCATCATCACACTATTTATAAGTGGGCCAGTTGGAGTGATGCATAGTTAAATTTAGTTGAGAAATGCCATGTGTTTCATTTTGGTTGTAGCAATAAACCTGCAAGCTATTAGTTATTGTCCGTAATTAGTGAAGCAGAAAATGTTACTTAAGTGGAAGTATCAGTAATTCATGATGTTATAACATTAGTCATAAGAGTAGCACAGCATGTAGTAAAGCGCTTAAATCTCAAAAAGAATTAATGCAATGTGTCCATGCTGCAGCTATCCACCATAGTCTACGGATCCTGTTAGAACCTTTAATTCTCCTTATTTATTGAAAGCTTTCGGTACATTTAAATTTGGATATGGTGGTCAGTAAAAGAAATATGAGTGGTGTTTTAAGTCCGTACAATTGCTTTATCAACAACTAAAAATAGGTTCACTAGAGATAAGGCTTAGAGTCAATTACGGGAAAATATGATAGGCTACGATTATGATTATACACATGAGAAACAGATGATTACAATTACGATTATGATTAATTTTGAAAAGTTGTTACATAATGACCTTTAACTAGGAAAGACATTTCAATTAAAACAGAATTGTATCGATTTCCTTATTGCATAGGGTTTCTCCCCCATTTAAAAGCTAAGTGTTGCTAAACAGTCAAGTAACAGTCATGGTGAGGAAAAAAGCAGTCTACAAATCAGCGGCAGCCAACATGAAAGAGTTAGTTCGCAGAAGAATACTCAAGGCAAAAGTTCAGCCATCGGGAGACACTTCTATAGTATTGAAATATACTTAATTTAATGTACTTATCCAGTTTGAATTTCATAAAAGTTTTGAATTGTTTATTCAGAGTTGAAAAAAAAATGATTTCTGAAATTTTGAATTTAAATTATGTTTTTCGCAATCACAAGTTGCGACACGACCCTACTCATCGGAGTTATTGTTTCTAGAAACGACTCCTGTCCCCCCAAACCTGCTCCTCCTCCTGGGCGGTTACATGTGTATACTGGTGTGTGTGCGTAGACCTGTGTGTATGCACGTCGTAGGCGTGTGTGTGAGTTTGTATATGTGAGAGTGTGCATGTGTATGAGCGTGCGTGTTTGTAAGACATGAACACCACCGACCAGGAGCAGCGGATTTCGGGGGACAGTGCTCAGGGCCGGTGGGCGGTGGTGCTGCAGAGGCTCCTGGTCCAAGCTGAAAAGGGAACCAAACGCCAAAGACGGTGAAGTGAGAAAAATAAGCAATCGTGATTACTCAAAAAAAAAAAAAAATAGTGCAATTTTATAAAAAGTAATAATAATAATTTGAATTCTGACATTTTGAATTCAAATTATGTGTTTCGCAATCACGAGTGGTGACAAGACCCTACTCATTGGGGTTATTGTCTCTGCAAACGGCTCCAGTCCCCCAATAGGCTTGTGTGTGTGCGTAAACCTGTGTGTATGCTTGTAGGCGGGTGAGTGTGTCTGTAGGCGGGTGTGTGTGTGTCCGTGTTCAACACGTGTGTGTTGGACACGGACGCCGCGCCACCGCCCAGGAGAAGCGGATTCCAGGGGACAGCGGTCAGGACCATAGGAGCTGTTCCTGCAGAGGCCGGAGGGCGGTGGTTCTGCAGTCGCTCCTGGCCCAAGATGAAAAAGGAACCAAACGCCAAGGACGGTCAAATAAAAACAATTAGTAATCGTGATTGCTCAAAAAAAAAAAAAAACTATATAATCCAAATATATATATATTAAGCTTTTAAATGTTTATCTTGTTCAGAATGTATAGTAGGGTGGGCCGAAATAAGCCGAAAAATTTTTTTTTTTTGAAATCAAATTTTGGATAGCGCGCAAAAGTTGCGTAGTGAGCTAGTTAGCACTCACAAAAAATTTCTTGGTTATTAAAAAATATCTAGCCGGCGCTATTTGACACTGAAAAACCGAAAAAAAAAAGAGAAAAATGAATTTTTGTCGAAATTTTTTAAAACTAAATTCCAAATATTTTGCTGGAATGCACCGAAAATGTTATATAATGAGCCAGTTCGAGCCCATAAAATGTTTCATTGATTTTAATGAGCATTTAATCGCTTCCTTCCGACATCAAAAATTGAAGAAAAATGAAAAAATATTGAATTTCTTTAAAAACGAATGTGAAAATTATTTTTCAAAATTAAATCATAGACTAATTAATTAAATAGCACTATTAATCATAGTAATTATAATCACGCAATAGTATCATAAATTTTCTAGAATTACATATAGAGATCATAAAATTTTGAAAAAGAAATCTTCAAATTTGATTTAATAATACCTCATGCATAATGAATATTATTTTTTGGAATAATATTGTCCCTTGTTATCAAATGCTGGAAGTTCTTTCCTAGCTTGAAGTTTGGCACGAATGTATCCATCTCGTGCAGTTTCACCACGAACTTTTATTTCAGCTTCGGTTATTAGTTTCACACAACGTTGCACAGCTTGCGTGTGACAGGGAAAAAGTGAACTGTGTAGGCTGTTCTTTGCACATTTCTTTCAATTGTTGGTCTTTTAGATGCATTGTAAGAGGTGGTTCTGTTACAACACAGTTTGCCCAATCAACTAAATCAACATAATCAACGGCTTCAAAATTGAGTTTAGGACGCTTAAAAAGACGTACACCATCCGAGCTCTTCGTCTTCTTATTTCTAGAGTTCAGAATGCACCTAACAGCTAATTCCCGAATGTATTTTCTTGATTCAAACAACATTCTCAACAGTAGCTGTTCAGGATGAGTGAAATATGCATTATTTGAGAGTACTTTGAAAATTATCTCCTTAACGTTATCTGGAAACTGCCTTGCAAGAGAAATCATTTTCCAAAAATATTGGGCACCATACTGGCAGTTCAGTTTCATTTTTATTTCAAACCACGTTGGAGCATACACTAACAATACATACTTTACAAGCATTGTAAGATTTTCTGATGGAGTTGGAGTGCCTATATACAAGCATAACAAACGGTTTGCAGTTGTCAGCCATCGCGCATGACTAAGTTTGCCTGGGCTACTGTCAGCCACGCTAGAAGGACAACTACCATCTTTTACTGCAAGACAGATTCTATACAAATATTGTTGTTCAGTACTTTAATTTTTATATCTTCCATGTCCAAAACCAGAAGTTGCAGTCAATTTTATCAAATTTGACCACCGAATTTTTTTTAACGATCTCTAAGAAGTTGTCCGATAGCTCCAGAATATGAATGTGGCCCCTTTGTGCAACCGTCCTATTCCGTAATAAGTGTCTTTCTCATCCAAAGTTTCACTTTTCTGGCATCTTTTTTCTCTTTTCGTAAAATAGTTATAAAATAATCTTAGGAGTAATAGAAGCAGTTGCGCGCTGTTTATTTTCCAGGAGAAACAATTGGAACCGAAGATTTAAAAATTAGCATTTTATGTAACTATTTTTTATTTGAGTGTGTGCATTTTTCAAAATTGGCTTACAAATGTCGCATAAAATTGATTGAATTTTCACTGTTTTTTCTAAGTAACGTACTGCGTGACATTTCAGTATTTACTTATTTCGAAACTACTTTATTATTTTTTTTTTTTCATTTTTCCCATGTTTCAGTCTTAAAGGCGCGTTGCTAAATATTCTACGAAATGTATAAAAGTCTTTGAGGATTTCAACTAATACACTGACAGATATTTCTGTTTGCTGAAACTAGCTTCAAACTTTTGTTTTTGCCCCCCCCCCTTTCCCCATCTTTTTTTTTTTTTTTTTGAAAAAAGTGCATTTTTGCCCTTTTTTTCAGTTTTTCAAGGTCAAATAGCGCCGGCTAAATATTAAACAACTTTAGCGAAATTTTTTATGGGTAATAACGGGCCCATATAGCAACTTTTCCGCACTATCCAAAAACAGATTTCCAAAAAAGTTTTTTCGGCCCACCCTAATGTATAGTGTCCGAAAAATATTGGCATGCAATACAACACGTAGACCGACGATATTCAAAATACGTAATCTAAGATAATGTATCAAAAACGAAAGAAAATCACTAAACCCATCAACCATGCATGTGATGACTTGTTTTTTATAAAGTAAATCTATAGTTAATACATGGATCGAAAGTATATAAATATCGGATTAAGAATACATAAAAGATTACGAAGCAAAAGAAAAGTATCTGCAGTCTTGGGGAATCAATAAATGCATTTTTCTGCTGCAAGAATTTTTACGATGTATGTGAGAATAACTGCAATCAATAACCTTTTTTATTGACCCACATATATTTTTATTCTCCCTCTCAAAAAATTTTATACATTTCCCTCAAGTGCTTCTATTGAGGAACGAAATATGTATTGGATTGTATTTTACGATTTGTTACTTCTAGTCAGTAGAGAAATGCTTATTGATGCTTCTAAAAGCCCCAGTTTCATACCGTGCACCCATAACACATAACTTATAAAATTTCTTTCGTATGTTATAGTACAATTATTTAGGTTTTTACTATCGGAAAAATTGGTAGAACCTTTATCATGTATCGATCATCGTTTTCTGCTCTACATTTCTGCATCGATATTTAAGTTCAGTTAATGTTAAAATATAAATATGTGCGCTATACATGGCTATATGCATACCATGTAGTTATTAATAAACATTCAGTAAAGAAAGAATAAAACGTACAATGTTTTTCAATGTTAATCAATGAACTTAAACATTTGCCTTATATAATTTTTAATAATGGTTTGTATTTAAAATCCCAGTAACCTCATCTAACTGTAGGGGAGACTAGAGACGGTTAAACCCCTCAACGGTTAAAAATTGCTCTCTGGTAGAATTTCTGCACCATTATGTTTGATAAATGAAACCTGGTTATCTAGCAAAGCATGGATGATCATTGGGCATATATATATATATTAATGTTACCTGAACTGCCAAAATGCCTGGAGGTAAATTTAAATAATCAGAGAAACAGTTTCAACCGGTGTCACGCCTCAAGATGTTGAAAAAAAAATAACATCTCTGAGAGAAGTCCGAAAGTCATAGTTTTTGACCACATGTCGCTAAAACTCAAGGCGTTTCAAATCCTTTAAACTGCAAAGTATGAATTCGGTTGGCAGAATGATTTCTGACGACTCAACAAAATAAAAAGAAACATTTAAAAACAACAAATCATTCTGGTCATACAGTTAGACGTTATAAAACTTTTCCATAAACAATCCCCCAAAAAAATTGGTAAAATGACTATAGAGAATAATAATTTTCTTTTTTTTTTTTTTTAGGTTTGAATTTAATCGTTTGACATAATTTTATTTCCAAAAATAAAGAAGAAATATCTAATGACGAGATTGCTTGTTTTTTTTTTTTTTTTCGCAACCATAAAACGCATTTATAAGAAAAAAAACAGTTATTTAGAATTTTATACATAAGAACTTTCATGATTAATTCATAGTTTTGTTGTTTGGCCTTTAAAAAAGGGGCAATCAGTTATGGCACCATCGATTCATGTTGGAGCTTTCACTGTACTCATTCGAACAAAATTTTACTGTAACTGCGGAGTTTCTCCTATTGACTTCATGCTTTGCCAGCATTCACGTAATGAAAGGATGTTAAATTTGCCTATTTTCAAAATTACATTTCAAGTTATAAGTTTTACTGATGTCCGAACTATTTTGTCGGTTATTCATTTTTACTATAACAAATTAACATTAAATTGGGTTCAGTTATGAGTGAAACAATGTTAACAATTTTTGAATTTATGACAACGTCCAACAGTGTATTTTAATGTTTTTTCCTAATTTTGAAAAAAAAAAAATGTAAAAATCACAATTTTAACATTTATTCATGCTAAGACTTTCATTCACTCGTTCGAACAAACCTTTCCTATTCCAGAATTTTTAACCTTTGAGTTTATACGGTTGCATACAGGTGTTACGTAATGATAAAATATTAAAGTTGCCCTTTCTTTAATTACGTCAACTGCTTAATTTATTTGGTATATTATACTGAGTTTAGAGCATTTCTCTCGATTACTTTTCTTTATCTTAAGGAAAAACGTTAAACTGAGCCAGTAAAATAATGCAAGATCAGCAATTTTGAGTCTATAGTTTTGTCCAACACTGTAGAAAGCCTAACTAGTAGTTGCTGAACTCACAAGGAAAGATGTCTTTGTGAACCGTCATTACTTCCCGTGATTCGACAACGCAAGAAAAGTAGTTTGATGCTCAATAAGGCCATATTTGGTCTTATTAGGACTCCAGTGTCTTCTTTAAAGCACCAAAAGGTCGTGTGGAGGATATGATCATGTGCTACTTAGGTGCACCTATATGTACAAACTGCACATTGTGCACTCTGGATTGACCAAATATTATGAAATAACGACTTATCAGTGCTTCGAATGTGATAATTCATCTTTCTCCTTCCCATTGAAGTAAAACTTTTGTTTTCGATAATGTTTTGAGTTTATCAAAAGTGGTTTATTATGTATTTATATTGACAAAAAAAATTAATGTTTTTTAAAAATTTGATAGTACTTTATCATCAAAAGTTATTATCATGAAAACCATTTTTTACACTTAGGGAAACACGACTTAAATGTATGCTTGTCAGATTTGGGTTTGGGTTATGGTGAGTATTTAAAAGGGTCTGGTTTTTAAATTGTTGTTCATTCTCAATGCTGTGAATAAATGCTATTAATTTTGAACCTAAACCAGGAATAATAGATACAGGCACACAAGCAGATAAATTTTAACATCCTACTTCTTATATGTTGATATTTATCATTTGCTTAAATAAAAAGAAGCACTGAATGAGGAATAAAAATTTCCACAATATTCACATCATTGGCTGTGAGCTTTCTTTAGAAAGTGTTTTTCTGGATCAACCGTTTTGTAAAAATTTTCTCAGGATAATCTGACGTCAATGTTACAAGTTACAAATCCTAAATAGTTCTTTACAGTTCTTCTTTAGTCATATGTAATCAAACTTATATTTTACCAGTACATGAAATAGCTAGGATATGCTGGGAATTTCGTCTGAAAATCGGGACTGTGCGGATGAAACCGGGATACCTGGCAAACGTACTTAAAGACTACATGTTCACAAATAAAGTTCAGTTATTTCTTAAAAAACTATTAACTTTGCTCATATATGCTTAAATTTTCATATCGAAATTCCCATTACGACCTCATATTTCAAGATAACAATTAACATGCTTTTAGGCTTCCAAATGCAAGGACTAAAGCCAAATAATGGTTTTTCCTTCTCTTCTACTTTCTAGCAAAAACATTAAAACTTTCATATATTTCGGGAAAATATGCTTATAACTCAGATTAATATGAAACTTTTACATGTTATTACAAAAAGCCAAAAAGGAGATTGACATTTCTTATTTTTTTTTTTTCGTTTCGTTTTACTAAACTGGCATTTTTTCAATTTTTTTATTGAAATACAACTAGTAGATTTGTAACGAAATTTTAAAATTTAAATGCAAATGCTTCTAGCATCTGATTTTGAAAGCGTATAAATATGCAATATGTTATTTAAATATTTTCCTCCATGAGAAGAACTGTTTTGATTTAGCCTCACTCAACACCGAGTAATATGTTGTTTTCAAAGGCAAAAGGTGCAATAACAGAAGGAACAAATAAGTTTTAGATTTAGTACACATTTTAAATGGTTATGGACCAAGTACTAACATGAGAAACACGCATGCAATAAAATTATTTTACAGAAAATGTAACTTTAACTTATGTCTGAAAGTAAGAAATTTCTTTCAGAAGTGAAAGAATCTCGAGAAAGAGAAAAAAATCTAAATTTCCGATAACACACAATTCAAAAAGGCGGAAATGCAGCTTTTTGAAACAATTTCCTACTTCTAAAGATCAGTAGAGAAGCTGAGGAAAACCAAAACAGGTATGGATTTTTTTTTTTTTTTTTTTTTTTTTCGTTTTGTTTCAGAAGACATAAATTTAAGTTTTCTCAGAGTTAAAACATAAAACTCACCACTTATTGTGGCGTTTTTGACTGAATCATTTATTTTATATTCAAAGAGAAAAAAGTTAATTGTGTTAGGCACATGGCTTATAATATTAGAGGATAAAGTGTTAAAACGGGCACAGGTGTAAATATAGCCACCCATCCCTTGTGGCTATGGAAGGTACTGAAGACTGGTAATGAGGACTGTAGATGGTACCATTCACTAATATACAAGATAGTAGCGAGCAGTTGGAAAAATTCTCTCAAGTAATGGGTACAGCGTGAGTTATTGGGGCATACTTGTGCTTCTTCTGTACTGCAACACTACAAATAAACCTGCACAATTTGGAACACTTTGTTTCAGAAAAAGTGATCCTAATATGTGAATGTGCGCTATGAAGTGTTCTGAATAAGCTCCGTCAGAAGGAAAGTATTCCGAATATGTTCTGGATACTGAACCTCGAGTGCCAACACACGAGTCCAGGCAGCAGATGGTTCGTCAGCACATTTGAAAACATGTTTGGTCACATTTGGGCACACTTGTAAAATCATTGCTTTCTTTGCTGCAATGAGAATGGCTAGATGAAGATTGGTTCGTTGTACTATATACGGTATGTATACACTACTAAATTAAATGACGTTATTTTTACGGTAAATTTCGTTACATTTTTTAAATATCCTCAATCAGAAACTTAATTGAAAGAACTTTGTGATACGAAGTTGTGACGTATTTCATCACGTGTGCCAAATTCTGCGAAGCTACGCAGAAAGTATTAGTAAACATTGATGTCGATTTCAGAATTTTCATCTGTAGCTGTTTGGTCTGCATTGGAATAATTTAATGCAAGTTACTTATTTCCATTACTTTTCATTACATTATGCTTAAACATTTGAAAATCGACTTAGGACTCGCAGATCGTTGAGCTCCATATTTTGTGTACATTATGCGTTAGCATTTGTACATTAAGGACTTGTATATCTCTGAGCATTCACATTTTGTTTAAAATAAACTTTTATTCAGTACATATATTTTTGTAGAAGAATCTAAATAACTAAATTTTAAAATTATACAATTGTAATCCAGATGTTTGACCGTCGATTATACTTGGAACAACGATCAATAACCTTTATTGTTATTTATTACACTTTATAAATTTATGAAATTTGAGTCTCACAATTTAAATTTAACACAAATGCATAGTAAAGCAAAAAAAAAAGGATGTTTGAATTTCGACTCTGAGCTCGAAATATATGCAAAAAGTTATATCAGCTATCTTGATCTGATTTCTGAAACTACTAATGCTTATATAGGCTTGTATAAATGTATGTGTGTCTCAGTACATATATCGGGCCTGAAATTGTTCGAAAATAGGACAGGAAAACCACTGGTTTAGAAGATAATTCTGAAACATTTACCCTTTTTATACCTTATTTAAATCATTTTTTCAATTTGCTGTTCGACACGTTAATAAAAAATTTTATATTTTGAAAAATGACCATGTCCTATTTAAAAAAATATACAACTTGATGAACTAAAATTAAATAACATATGATGAAAATTTTGATGAAAAACGTGTAATTATTGGATAAGTAAAAAGTTCATTCTGTTGCAGATATAAAAGTAATTTTTCAATATTATACATATATTTCATGCAAACTAATTAACACTATAAAAGAGAGGCTCAGGTTGCCACAGACTGGAATACTCGGAATTTTCAGGACTTTTAATTTAAAAAATTCTAATTTTAGCTTTAATAACGGAATTTTAGGCCATATTTTTAATGTTCGGGAAAAAGGTGTAGGGATACCTTCCCGAGATATTTGTTGAAGCTGATGTTTTGAAAATAACGTTTAAGCTGTCTTTGGGTGATGTAAAGGTGAGAAAACAAGGTGGGGGGTTCAAGAAAAATAAATTAAACTGGAGTTTAAAAATTGCAATTTTAGATTGGTCTTTAGTAAACTATAAGGGTAAGAGTTTCCATGAATGATCCCCTCCGAAAACGATTTAGAGGTGAAGAATTAAGAGCATTTTTAGGGGACTTAAGGGATATCCAACCTCAATGTTTCAAAATTTAATTTTGAAAATATAGTTTTAAGCTGAACTTGAAGACGTTAGAGGAAAGAGACTCAGAGAATTTCGCCGTAAATTTAAAAAAAAAAATGATATCTTAAAAACCTTTTAGCTATATTTGATGATAAAAGGGAAGGGAGGATGGGGGGGGGGGGGGGTCTAATCCTACAAAAATATTAATTGAGAGAATTTAGTGTTAAAGGGGACATATATTATTTGTGTTCAACTGATAAAGTTTATAAATGTAAAAAATAGCTTTTATAAATTAAATTTTTGTGGAATTTTACAATAGAACCGACTTGCATGTAAAAACGAGGATTAAACAATACAACTGTCAGCAATGTGATGTAAATTTTAAAATCTGTATATGTGTCAAAAAATTGAGTTAAATGACTGTTCAGTAGTAAAACTGCAAACGATTTCTGCAGATGCGTTTCAAGATTTCCTTTCATTGAAAAGAATTGAATATACTTCTGTTCAAGCTCGAGTTATGAAAGACTTTTTTTGACGTCATTTGTATTTAAATTTCCAGACATTTGAAACTGAAATTCATTTTTTTCGTATTTTGAAAAGCTTTGAAACAATGAACCAATGAAATTTAATTAAATGTTCGACTGAAACAAAATAAGTCAAAATTGACCAATACTCAATCAATTAAACTTTTGCCCAAAGACGATGAGGATTCCGCAATACTACTTTCAGCAATGTGATATAAATTTTAAAATGTGTATTCATGTCAATTAGGTTAATTAAAGAAACATTTTGTTTTACGACAAGATGTGCTTTGTAAACTGCAAAATAGGAGTTCAGAGGTTCTAAGTGCATCAATTTAAAATGTAAATTAAATACGTGTTTTAATTTTTAGCTGCATTAGGGAACTTATTTCTTCTATGAGACAATTTAACTTTTTAAACAGCACTCTGTACTTCAAAGTATAATTAAGCGAGTTTGACCAGGAATTTCTGTGAACTCGTGTTTTTATTTAAAAAAATTCAAGTACAACTGAAACTTTTTAAGTTGAAGTGGTCCATTCAACTCCAACATAATTCGTTTCGAAGAAGATTGTATCTACCAATAACACAGCCAAAAATTTGCATTGCCTCATTCAGTTGAAATTTCTCACTACGCTACTGGTAGATAGCATCCCATCGCATTGAACACAATCGAGTTGAATGTGCCATTAATAAAAAGCAAGTTACGTTTAATAACTTTTGATCAACCTAATAATCGGATTTTCACAAAATTTTATTCCAGAAGTAATTTTTCCAAAAAATCATACTGAAATAACAATTAAGAAACAGTACCTAGTGAAATATTTGTCGCTCAATTTTTCACCAAGTGAGCGTCCATTCATAACATCATTTCAGGGGTACATTCAATCTAACATAATTGATGATTCGATTCGAACGAATTCTATCAACCAAAAGTGAAGTCAGAAATTTCCTTCACTCCACCCAGAAGAAAATGTCTCGCTACGGGACTGGTAGATAGAATTCGATCGAATCGAACGTAATCCGGAAAAATATGCTTCTTAGTCGTCATTGAAAACTACACCGATTTGGCTCAAAAAAAAAAAAAAAGAAAAAGTGCAAACGCTACTTTTGGAACCTCTGTGCACACCAAAAACGGAGATGCACAACCAGACTCCACTCAGTCTACATACAAAATTTTAACTTATTACGGCATATAATTTTTCAATTATGCGAGATAGGTTAAAACCAAGGGTGAATTCGTGCTTGGTCTTGCTGGAACGCCGTTACTTTTCAAGAAAAATAATTCCGCTTCCACACAAAACTGGCCAAAAATCGTTATTCAATCATTTATCATTAGGGTTTCTGGTACTGGAACATTTACGAATTCACCTCTGATACATATGTACTTACTGACGTCACTAGAAAACTCGTGATAATGAATTCAGTAATTATAAAAAAATGGGCATTTTCATTGCCCGTACATTCATATGTTCTTGCAAACGGGTCGAAAACACTAAACATACATCTGGGAATGAGTAAAACGGAATTTTTTGGCCTAATTCAAATGAAATTGGTTTGCACAAGGAAGAAAAACTAAATGCTAACTCATTGGTAATTCCATCTTTGCAGTGAAGTTTCACAGAAATGATTAGTTATTAAAGAATTTCATTGCATTTTAATGGAATAAAAGAACACTACTTTCTTTAATGGTCAGTTATCATAAACCGAGCAATAGACTACTGAGTAGCTAAGTAGTAGGAACGTAAACAAATTAGATTTATAGACAGTAATAAAAAAGTTTTTGTTCTTGAGGAATTATTTTTTTTTAAATTAATTTATATAACAATTTGTTTTTGACACATTTTTGTTTACTTTTTACATTATTGATTGGCTTTGAAAACTTACTTATGGAAATTTCTATTTCAAATTTAGTTGTCATTTCTGTAGTAAATATGATTTTGTACTACAATTTCCTGCTACTTTTTTTGCTCGTTTGTCATTTTGCTGTAAACTATTCAATTGGTTTTGAGATGCCATTAGATTTTACATTTTTATACTAATAATGCAGATTAATAATCATATTTACTCTAAGCCTAAACCCATCTTCAAGCCTGCAGTCTCAACAAAAATGAATTTAGTGAGTATTTTTTCTTTTTATAAGCTTCTTTTATACTTGGGTAGCACACATTCCGAGTGGATATTAGTGATCGGTAATTGTTCCAAAACATACCCTAAACACTACTAAAACGTGTGCCACAAAATGTTTAGCGCAAGTGTTCAAAAACCATTCTTTTATACTATCCATGAAATGTCTTAAAAGTGCGCTAAAAAGGATATACATGTTCCGAACAGTGTTTCTAGAAGTGTTTTGAAAACTGACCGGAAAAAGTGTTCTAAAAAAGGGGACAAGTGTACGTGTTCAAAAAGTATTATGACATGTATTCACAAAACGGTTCTAATAACTATTACAAAAATAGTGTTCTTAAAAAGGAGACAAGTGTACGTGGGCAAATAGTGTTCAAAAAGTGTTTGATTATTTGCAGTGAAACTTTTAAGAGGTGTGTTAAATCGGTTTCGTTTCATGTTCTTGTATTTAGTTTAAAACAATTTCACAATGATATCCAGAAAGTGGAGAGGTCTTGAACTACTGTCTGAAGCCCATCTTTAGTCACGCCCGCTGTTACGTTACATGGAATAGGGGCCATCTGTCTTAGGTGTAGTTGGTGTAAATATGGAACCCTATTTAAAATGTACACATCATTATATCACTTCTTTTTTTTAAACAATAAAAAAATATATTTGTCAAGCCATGCAACTTACATCGTCCGTGATGGAAAATTCTCTGAAGACATTCGGGGAGATTTACACAGATAAAATATGTTATGTGCCAAATATGGATACACTTAGATTGTGCCGAGACTGAAAGAGCCAGTTATGTTTGCGAGTCTGCAATTTTATTTCTAACAAATACAGTGAAACTTCGGTAAGTCGAACTTCGATGAGCCGAAAACTTTCACAATCCGAAATGAATATTTGTTCCCGTCTTTCTGTATGGAGAACTAATGTTATTTATTTTTGATAAGACGAATTTCGTTGTGTCGAAATATTCGATAATTCAAATTTTATTTCATGACTGTCGTCAAAGTTTCCTTGTTAACGTAACTTTATAAGTCGAAATCCTTCCTTTTTTTTCCCCTTTCTCCCCAAAAAGTGTGAACAAAAAGAAATCGGTGCCATTTCATTGCATCAAAAGACGTCTAGACTAAGTGAATCAGATAAATCTCTGAAGCCGATTATTAGCGCATAAATTGGCAAGCTTTTTTTTTTCGTTTTAAATTATTGTTTACTTCATTTCCTTCCATAGAAAAGAAAAACCTGCTCATAGGGGAAACCAATGTTATGAACAATTTTTGGAGAATTTTCGGTTATAGAAAGTTAATGTTTGTTGCGCCATTTCATTGATTCCTGAACGTTTAGAGTTGAACTTTAAAACAGACGAAAAGAATATTTAACATTTTAAGCTACCAAAAAACAGTTGAATTTATTCAATTGTAGCGTATCAAAAAAGAGGAAAATTTCATTAAAGTTTGATGTGCCTCTAAGTTTTGAACAATTTAAAAAAAAAATCGGAAAAACGTTTCGATTTGCGATGCTCCCTCTTTGATGCTTTTCCTCCCTCTCTGATGCTTTAAAAGTATCCTAGGACTATTTAACGAAAGAACAAATTTCTGCAAAAAGCAATGTTTGATAGATATTTTTTTTAATATGTTTTTTCTTTGGTAAGTAAAAATTGTTTTATCCAACATAAATTTATAAATTTGTTTTCAAACCTGTTCAAACTCTTGAATTCATATTCTAAATTAATTATATCAAGTATGTATTGTCGCCTTAGAGCAACAGTAAGACATCTAATCCCAGGAATAACAGTAAGATATCCCATACGGTTGCTGTGAGGTGACGATTTTTTTTAATCTTTGATACATTATTCTATCACTATTTTGCTCATATTATAAATTTAACAAGTGTCAGTGATGGTATTTGTTCTCGTATTCGATAAGACGAATTTTCGATAATTCGAATTTTTTTCGCATCCCTTGCAATTTCGAATCATCGAAGTTTCACTGTAAATTATCCACTATTGTGTATAGTTTTATACTGTTTTTAAACTATTTTTAGTGCCTTTTTTGAAGGGATTCCATATTTACATCCCATTTTTTCGGACGCTTTTTTTTTTAAACTTTTGGTAAATCACCATTTTTTTAAATTAAATTATTGATATTAATCATAGTTTCGCCTCCTCGACCTTTTAGATATTTGTTATAATTGGTAATGAAAGACGTATTTTTTTTAATTAAAAGTGACTTTAAATGAAAACAAAGGAGGGTGTCCATAGTTACACATTTTCTTCCATATTTGCCTGTAATGGAACATACGTGTAATTACGTAGACGAATAATGAGCACTCCAAGAAAAAAAGCGAAAATAATCTTAATAGGCAGAGGGTAATCTTTCATACAATTAAAATTTCTAGAATGCATCTAGAAATTCTAATGTGAAAAAAGTTTATGGGGGTCAAAAACACAGAATATCATGGATAACACGAAATCCATTGAATGCACTACTGATTTAATAGTAATGTAGAACAGCTGTTAACTCTAGCCAGCATTGAGTGAATTCGTCTTCTTTAAAGAGCAAGGCAAATCACCCTTCTTAACTGTAGAATTATTGTTACAGATATTTTAAATTCACATCTGAAGAAAATACTGGAGCACAGACAATCGTAATATCTCAATCTGTGACGAGGCTAAGCTTCAAATTCTTTGGACCCCGGATAGAGTCATGGCCAATATGTTTCAGTGCAAAGTTTGAAATGTACATACTGACTGATTTACACTTTGTTCAAATCCTGAAATGTTCCAAAACTTTGTTTTAGCTTCTTAAGGGGTCTAAGAACCTTTAAACTTCAAAATTTTCGACTTTCTGGAAAAAAATATATGTTATGCATAATTTAATTCCGAACAATTTGATTCCTCATTTATTACCATATGCAAAACACTTGTCAAGTTATCGTAATACTGCGTAAACTTTCTCCATAGAAATTTATGTTAACAACAGCTGTTTAAGCCTCTTTTTCTCAGGTGCCGGTTTCTTGTTTTGCGTTCGTGAGATTTTACAGAATTACTGATTTATTGAAACATACTCGGCAATTCTTTGCATCATGTAGATTGTAGGACATTGTGGTAGATTTGGTAGATGCGCCAGGTAACGGTTCCGTAAACGTGGATGTCAACTTTGACCTTCACAGAAGCCTATGAATCTTAAATTTTGAATTTATTCCCCTAAAAGTAGATAGAAGAAGAAAATGGTGGATGTGACCACTACACCAATCACAGTGTCTCCTACTTTTCAACAATATGTAGTTTTGTAAAGTAGTTTTTGCATGTTTCATTTATGAATAGTCTTCGTGTGTAACATTAAAATCTTTATCACTAATACTCAAGGTGATGCCTATCAAACACTGACTTAAATGTTATGTGGTCTTGATCTCTTGTTCAATTACTAAGCATTGATATTAATACGCTACAGAAGGAGAAACAAACACAAATCAAGTTTTAAGACAAATAATTTCACTTATTTCTGAATTCCCTAAATATGTAGATACAATTTTTAAAAAATAATACAAATAATGAAAATTTTCCTGTCTAATAAAAAAATTAAAATTATTAAGTTTCATCTGCAAAAGAACAAGAGAGTTTCGCATAAAAATGGGCTAAAAACTTGTTATTTTCCGTGCAATTTCTGATAAATAAGAAAGATTACGGCACGAGAGCATAATTAGGAGTAGTAATTAAGAAAGTACTTTATTTCTTCCTTCATTTAGTACCTACGGAAAATGTAATACTTGTGTTTACTTCTAAGGTTTTAATTTTTGATATCGGTGAGCTTTAATTAGTGCGGAATTCATTAAAAGAAACGCAAAAATATCTTTCCAAAGTTTTTCTGGTTTGCAGACATATTTAAATATAAAACTAAGCAAATACAACTTCTTCAAACAGAAAATAATTGAATGTGACAGTTTTATGTTGTTTTAGGTGAAAAAGGAAATTATTCCTGCGAAAAATTACATGATTATACTTTTAACAGGTTTTCCTTTATTTTATTATTATATTTTTTTCTTTTTACAAACTAATCAACTAACAAATGACTATCGTAGTTTGTAGGTGGATGGTATCAGAACAACGTAATATTATTGACAATCAAAAAATAAGCTGGTCTTTGACTAATCACAAGTTACTAAACTTCGTTTTTTTAGAAATGTATTTTTTTTTTTTAATTTTAAGCCTAGTTGCGCCATAACGCTTCACTGCTGCTTCACTGGGGCTGATTAAAACTCGGGGGTGTTCATGTAAGTAGGACATACGCATGCATCGCCGCTTACACACCATGCGGGGGGAAGGCATACGAAAGTCTACCCGCTTTGTGCCACCCTCCCCTATGTAGAAATGTGGGCTTTTTATGGACCCAAAGCTGTTCTTATGCATAATGTCACTAAATAGAATTGCGGAAACTTGCGTCATTAGGGCACAATGTGTACTTAAAATACTCTTGAGAGCATTTAGCTTTGGTTCCCACCAATTTCAAGTACTAAAAATTTGGTGAGAGACAATGGGCATCGAACTGTGATTCTAGGTCAAAAAGAAGAATACTTCATCTTCCCTAGTTAATTGCGTGAATAGGACAGTTATGATTGATTGGGAGCAAGCCTTATTAAAACAGAAATTGTTATAGGAGAAAGCACGATAAGAAGAAAATAAAACTGCAGTAAAGGAAATATTGGTTGTTTCCAGTTAAGTTCTCTCAGCTCAGCTTCACTTTAAGCTCGGTTGATGAAATAATTTTCTAATGCTTTTCTAAGTTAAACGAAGGAGATTGTTTAAAATTAAAAAAAAAAATGTAGCAAATTCTTTATTGATTACATAACTATAGATACATTAACGAATAGTGAAATAATTATCTAATGTTTAATAGGCATTCCCTTGTTCTTGATGAGCATTTTAAGTCTTTTTGGCATACTTTTCACAAGGTTTACACCATTTCTTAACTTTTTTAAAAAAAAAGGTAAAAAAAAGTTTATACTCACTATTATATATACTTACATACACATACTCACTAATTACCTAAAATTAACTTTAAATATAACAGAACACACTAATAAAAAGAACTAGTGAAATGTTTATGCTGATTGCAGTTTCTGCTTCTTTCGAATTTATTGATATTTCAACGTGGTCACACAAGTACAACAGCACTGACAGTCATTTTAAAATGACTATCAGTGATGCACTGATAGTCATTTTAAAATTAGTAAACCTCAAATCACGTCTTTTATTTTGAAACTTTATTTTAAGGTTTGGCTGATTTCCCATCAACGCTCTGTTTAAACAATAACCTGTTCTGCTTTTAATTGATGATTGCACTTGATCTTTATTAAAGTTGTTGAATAGTTCGTAATTTTTTCCGATACAGTTGCCAATCATTGTTTCTCTAACATCACTTCGAGTACACTTAATGCTGAAATTAAATTTTATTTTATTCCTCAGATTAAGCTAATGATAAACACTAACTTTTGGATTTCCAAACAACGCAGTAAGTGCTTGTAGCAAGAATTTTACGAAGTTAATACAATACATTTTCTCGTTTTCTGACTCATTCATTCCGGATAATTTTTCCTTTTCTTACTTTATTTATATAGCACTTAGCTTCAGTGCTCTTTTCTATGTGTTTAAGATTTACTGAAGAGAAAAATTAAATATTCTCTGTCAGTCATTTTTCTTGCAGGATTTATACTTAATATTGCATATTTTACTTAATAAAATTTAGTCAAAAAATAAAGCGGAAGAGTTTCTTAAAAGATGAAACTGTAATCAGGAGTATGACGTAAATAAATTATGCACTTTGTAAAAACATCAAATGCCTTTCTTTCCAGACTAAGTCTAACGATGACCCTTTTAAAATCATTGATTTTAAATGGACAACATTTACCAAGCATTAGATTTCGGTTGAACGAAGATACTCTTTTTTTGTTTAGCTTCTGATGAACGAGGAAACTTTTCGTATAAGGTTAAAAAATAATCACCGTTATTTGAGAGAGCTTTAACGATTTTTTTCACTACATCCCAATTTGTATATAAAGGTGGTAGAATTTTTTTCCCTGTAACAACAAGGCTTTTATAAAAAAAAATTATACCGCCAGGTTTAAAAGCTTTTGACAGTGGTCAATGTTTCACGCTTTCGTCAGTTTTTGCTATTTTAAATTTTCTTTGCTAACCAAGAAGCGTTCACAATGTTTCAAAGAATTAGTAATAAATCGGGTTTATGAAAAATCAGTACGCGCACGTGATCGTAAAATTTTAGAATATTTTCGTACTCTTCGTTCAAAAATACCCATAATTTAGTTAATAGTTTGAAAAAAAATGCTTTTCGTTGCAGACTTACGCTATTGTTACATTTTGAAACTAAAGACTTTCTTAAGCCAAATAAATATGCAACTGCATATTTACTCCGAGCTTTAGAAACACAAGCGTCATCGAGCGTAGTCATTTAAAGGTCACATCTTCAGATAACCTGAAAATGATAGTGCATTTAATCAGCTTACTTTTATCTAAATGCTAACCAATACATAACTGATTCCTAATAACTCACACTGAGTGTTTTTTCAAGACCTGGGAAAGATAGATAAAGTAATTCTGGTAATATTGAACCAGGTATTTTCTTAGCAGAATACCGATATTCTTTTACGTTTTTCATCATCGCCAGACATGTCTGCTACTAATTTATCACCCCTAGTTTATTGAATTAACGTCTGGGCATTGATGCCAAAATTTCAGCAGTATTTGTTAGGTATCTCAGACAAAAGCACATTCTGTACCATTTTTGATTAAAGGACTATTTTAAAAATGACATGTGAGATCAATTTGAGAATATGGGTGTCTCAAAAAAAGGCACGTGTTGTATCATTCTTGTGTAGAGTGGAATCTTCCAAGTGAGAACATTGTAAATATTCAGTAAATTACCGCCCTTTAGCCAGGGCTAAAGCAGAAATATATGAAATACACCGCCAGCTCAGTCATTTCCTGCCGAGGACTGCAGTTTCGTGCTTATTAGCACTCATCAGCCCGGCATAGGAAAGTGACTGAGCTGGAGATGGAAAACCTCTTATGGAAACCAAGAGGGCCAAACAAACTGGTAGCTAATGTAGAATTAGCACAGACCAGCCGAGTGACCGAAGCAATGGTTCGGTTCAACTCGAAAATTGATGGCAAGGCATGGTATATTCAGTAAATTACCGCCCTTTAGCGAGGGCTAAAGCAGAAATACATGAAATACACCACCAGCTCAGTCATTTCCTGTTGAGGACTGCAGTTTCGTGCTTATTAGCACTCATCAGCCCGGCATAGGAAAGTGACTGAACTGGAGAGGGAAAACCTCTTATGGAAGCCAAGAGGGTCAAACAAACTGGTAGCTAATGTAGAATTAGCACAGACCAGCCGAGTGACCGAAGCAATGGTTCGGTTCAACTCGAAAATTGATGGCAAGGCATGGTATATTCAGAAAATTACCGCCCTTTAGCCAGGGCTAAAGCAGAAATACATAATATACACCGCCAGCTCAATCATTTCCAGCCGAGGACTGCAGTTTCGTGCTTATTAGCATTCATCAGCCTGGCATAGGAAAGTGACTGAGCTGGAGATGGAAAACCTCTTATGGAAGCCAAGAAGGCCAAACAAACTGGTAGCTAATGTAGAATTAGCACAGACCAGCCGAGTGACCGAAGCAATGGTTCGGTTCAACTCGAAAATTGATGGCAAGGCATGTTATATTCAGTAAATCAGTGTATCGCCTCAGTCTGTTGATTTGTAGCAGTGTGAGAGTAAGTCGGAGGACTTTACCACTCTGTACATGTAGGTAGTGGCAAGGATTACATTTTTAATGATAAGTCAGAATAAAGTATGTTCCGAAGATGAAGCGATTATGTGAAAACATTAACAAATCAATAGACAGTAAAACCTGTGTAACTTCAAATTTTGCGGTTCAGTTCTTTCGTGGTAAACTTCGACAGATGGTTAACTTTTAGAAGTTCATCTTTATGATATAGGAGTAATTCTGTACCCGACAGAAGGTGATAAGCTATGCAGGTTTTCCTGCCTTTTTTTACTGGTTAGAATCTCAAAAGTTTACCTTCACTATCGTCGCTGCTAAAATCTTCTGTTTTGAAACAGTGGTATTACCAATAATTCAAATAACGTACTTAATCAGTATACTGTAAAAACTGAGGTGTAATAATACTCCGAGTTTGGTGTTAAGCAACTCCAAAAATTGTGCAAATCAACGCTTTATTTCAAGTCAACACCATATCTAGCTTTCCCATTCACCAAAAGTGGTGTAACTGAAACCAAACACCGATATTGGTGAATTCTTACACTTACATCACATGCGCAAACACCATTTGAGGATCCATCGACACCAACTTTGGTGTAAGATTGGAAAACAGCCGGTGGCAACCAAACATTAATCAGTCTCAAACACGTTGCAACGTCGTCAACACACAATCGTCGTGTGCACAGTATTGAAGTTTTCGAAAGGTATGTTAAATTTTAATTGTAATGAAATGTCAATAACCGTAAACCAAAGCTACTTTGCACCATTATTAGAAAAGTCTTTAGTCCATCCGAAAGATAAACTAACGAATATATACTTTTATGAATGATCGTTACAACTTTAGCAGCCATTTTCAACATGGCTTTACGGCTGGGTTTACGTTATATCAATTCATAATAAAATAACATGTATGTGTGTGTATGTGTGTGACGCGCTTTCCGGGAAAACGGTAAGGCCTAGTAAACACTTTTTGTTTTTGTAATATATTTTTTTTTTTTTGAGGAGCGAGAAACTTTATCGTTGTTGTATCGTGATTTTTGAAATTTTTATATTCTGCTGGTTTTTGTAATTCGTTTTTATGTATACCAGACTTTAAAGACTGATTAGGAAATCTTCTTGAATAAATTTGATTGAAATCTTAAACTGTTCCATTTTTATATTGTTTTTTGAATAGTGTTAATTTTATTGTTCTAATATACAGATAATTTTAGTTTCCTTAAGTGTTTTTGAAAGTTACTTTTTTGAACAACTTATAGGCATAAATGTCACTCCTCGTATTAAAAATAAAAAGTTGAGAATCTTCGTTTACAAAATAGTTATATGTATTTGTGTTGTTAATAATCAATTGGGAAATTAAAACTTGTATAATATGTTCACTGTAAAAAAAATTTAGTGTATCTCAACACCAAAAATGGTGGCAACTAATTTACACCAAGTGCCGTGTAGTGAAACACCACAGATTATTCTTTGTGTTAGCAAACACCAAGAATAATCTGTGGTGTTTCACTACGTGACACTTGGTGTAAAGTAGTTGCCACCATTTTTGGTGTTGACATACACTAAATTTTTTTACAGTGAGTTGTAATAACTTGTAACTTTTCTATGTTGATAAGGGAAAAAATCTTTTATATTTTCGTTTATTTGCGAGTGAGCGTGCGTGCTGTTCAGCGAAGTTTTGCTAATAAGAAGCTGGCTGGTTTTATTTCACACCATATTAGTAAAAAAGCTTTGGCTTTATTAGTAAATTGCTTTTTAGGGGCCAGAATATATATTTAGTGCAATAATATGAGAGTAAAAATTAGACAAACATGACATTATAAAATATTAAAAAAAACCCTTATGATTATTGAAAATCAACAGTACATTAGCCATTTTTTTCCAAATGAGTGAAATTGAACTGATATCATAAGATAAAAAAAATCGAGTAATCTAACGAAATAAAACTACGTATTTACTACCTCTCTCTGTTTTTCATGTATATTATTTTTAAAAATACTTTCATCAAAGAAGAATGTTGTTTTTTATTATGTCTAAGGTTTTTACATTAATTTCTAAACGACGGAGATCATAGAAACTGCTTCAATAAGTTTGGAAAGTTTCATACACTTAACATTAGGTATACATACCGTTAAAGTAAAATAGTTTTAACATTTAAAGTGCTGTTTATCTTAAATCTTGTGAATATCAAAAGCTATCTCTTACGCATGAATAGCCCTAATGTCACTGAGTACAAAAGATTAAAATATCACTGAAAAACGAGAGTAAACATATGAGATGAAAGAACAAAATTAATGACGAAAATTCTTAAGTAGTTTTTTTTTCTTTTAAGTGTTATTAAAAACTAGTCTTTTTAAACAAAGTAAAAAAAAAATGGTTTTTTCTTACCATATAAAACTCGGTTCTTCCTATTTTACGAATGGAATTCAGACACTGCTTCAAATTTTCATTTTATGATACTTGAATATATATGAGCACCAATGCTTATCTGATTGAAGAACCTTTCAAGTTTTAAACATATTTGCTTTATTTTTAATTATTTTTATTCAAACAAGTTTAAAACTTATGTACCCGAATTTTATTATTCACGTTTCTTATTCTTGAGTAATTAATTTCAAAATAAGCAAGATGTACGATCTCAACCACTCGCAATTGTTTTCATTTTTTGAATAAAAAGTTTTATTGCTTTGCTTCAAGATTTTGTACCTATAAATGCTTATAATTTTTAGCTAAAAGTAAACTTGTATCGCAGTAGTACAAAGGGTATCTAAGAAAGTGTAAAACATTGGTAAACTTTAGGTTAAATGCGTGCACTACAGCAAATCAAAAGAGAGAAGGAAAACTTACTGTTAACTAGTAAAAGGTAATTTCGACCCTTTTGTAACAACCTTGGATACACTGTTGATTAAAAAACTTATTATATTTAGCGTTACCATCAGTGAAGCTTTTTGAGGACGATGAAGTGATGAAGTATCGATTTAGCGATTTTTTCTAATACTAAATCAAACAATGGGGGTGATGACTTTATTGGTCTACATGGCCTCCTTTAAATTTCTGATGGTGTGGAATTTTTAAATGAATGTATTTTCGTTAGTAAAAATATATATAATGGTTCATTATTTAAAGTAAATAAAATTTTTTTTTCCGTGAAATGTAATCTTATGCAACTGCATTACTACTGCTAGCCCATAATAATAACAACAATAATAATAATAATAACATTATTTTTATATTTATATATATATATATATATATATATATATATATATATATATATATATATAGGGGAGGGTGGCACAAAGCGGGTCGACCTTCGTATGCCTCTCCATGATGTGTTAGCGGCGATGAATACGTATGTCGTGCTTACCCAAACACCCCGATTTATCAGTCCTAGCGAAGCTGCAGTGACGCGGCATGGCGCAACCAGGATTAATATTTAAAGAATGATATATTTAAAAAAATGAAGTTTTGTAACTTGTGTTTAGTCGAAGACCAGCTTATTTTTTTATTGTCAATAATATTAACTTATTCTGACACTATCCACCTATGAACTACGATGGTCATTCCGTTTTTTTTTTAATTTAAGGTTATAGTTATTGAAATAAAAAACGTGCCCTTGGGCAAAGCGGGTCGGGCAAAGTGGGTATAGTGTTTAATTATATGTATATTTAAAATTTCTTGACTCGTGTGCTGACTTAGATTTTCTCTTTCAATAGAATAAGTATAACTTTAAAAAGTTATTTTTTAAGATAGCAGTTAATTAGTCAATTAACTACCCCAGTTATTTCTTTATGTTTTATAAACAAATGTACTGACTTTACTTTGGTTAAGTACGACCATTTTATATTTTGTTATATAAAGGCAGAAAGCTAGTCAAATATTTTAATCATTTATAACTTCATATTTGTTTGGCAAATGTACCAAACCACAATGAATTGAGCTTACCCGCTTTGGGCTCAATGGTAGGGCAAAGCGGGTTTTTCACATGTTTGTTAAAATTGATAATAAATAAATATTGGGTTTGAAATAATACAAAAATCACTTTTTATTCTGAAGTTCAAGAACCCTGCTAGGATGCTAGGAAATGAAACCGAAATTGTAGCGATTAAAATCCAAAAACTACAATTTTTTGAGCGTTCTTCGAAAACCTACCCGCTGTGGGTCACCCTCCCCTATATATATTTATATATATATATATATAATATATATATATATATATATATATATATATATATATATATATATATATATATATATATATATAATATATATATATATATATATACACTCATGAGCCAAAACATTATGACCACCTCTACATTTTGCAATGAACTCGCCTGGATGACGTGGAAGGCACGTGATCAGGTGGAAGTGGTATTTAACTGCTGCTGGAAAGTCTGAAGAATCATTCTATTTACTTACTTCTGTGTGTGATGGGAAAGGCTGCGGATCTAAGCGACTTTGATAGAAGGCAGATTGTAATGGCTCGAAGGCTCGGAACAAGTATTTCAGAAACTGCACTACTCGTAGGTTGTTCGCGACCTACAGTTGTTAGTACTTACGCAAAATGGATGAATGACGGTGAAACGAGCAGTAGACGAACATGGTATTGGACGTTCACACACTATCGAAGAAAAAGGTCGTCGGAGACTGTCTCGCATGGTGAAGCAAAATCAGAGCCAGACAGTGGCTCAGCTGACAGCCGAATACAATGCAGGGCCAAGTAGAATAGTATCGAAGCACACTGTTCAGCGGGCACTGTCGGGTATGGAGCTACGCAGCAAACATCCGACTTGTGTGCCTTTGCTGACCAAGCGTCACCGCCAACTGCGCCTGCGCTGGGCCTGGGAACATCGCGACTGGTCCATGGATCAGTGGGACAGAGTTGCCTGGTCAGATGAATCACGTTTTGTCATGCATCACTGCGATGGCCGTGTCTGGATACGCCGTCTTCCGAGCTAACAGTTGCCCCCTCAATGTACAGTGGATCATACCACAGTGGCAGGTGGTGGCGGTATTATGCTTTGGGGGACGCTCTCTTGGGCGTCTCTGGAACCCATGATTTGTGGTACAGCAGACCCTGAATGCCACAGGGTATCTGAACATCATTTCGGACCAGTTGCACCCCTTACATGGCCTCTGCTTCTTCAGCTGGAAATGGAATGCTCCAACAGGACAACACCTCGTGTCACATGGCTAAAATTGTGTTGGAGTGGTTCGAGGAACATAATGCTGAATTCCAGTTAATGTCCTTGCCGCCTAACTCACCGGATCTCAATCCGATAGAACACATTTAGGATGTCATGGGACGGCAACTCAGAGTTGAAAGACCACCAATTCGCAATATCTCGGATTTGTGTGACAATTGCTTGAACATCTGGTACAATCTGTCTCCGGCCATCAACCAAGGACTTGTGGCATCCATGCCAAGGCGGATTGAAGCTGTGTTGCGCGCCAAACGTTGTACCAACTCGTTATTGACAGGTGGTCATAATGTTTTGGCTCTTGGAGTATATATATATATATATATATATATAGTTATATATATATACATATATATATATATATATATATATATATATATATATATATATATATATATATATATATATATATATATAGTTATATATATATATGTATATATATATATATATAGTTATATATATATACATATATATATAACTACACTCATGTTTGTGAAAATTGCAACACCAAGAAGGAATTATGCAAATGAACTGAAATCCACAGGAAATGTGTAGCAGGAAAAGGCAAGCAAATGATTAGAATTACAGAGACGCTGCGCATGCCCGGACCGAGTTACGCCCTCTGAACTGCAGCGTAGACTCTGTATATAAAGGGCTGTAAATGTTTTTTGGAATCATTGTATGATTATCAGCCGATGGTAGATGTTTTTTAGTATCCAATATGCCTCGTCCAGAACTCACAGCGTCATACAAACGAGTAACGGAATTCGAATGGGGTCGCATGATCTGCATGCGTTAGGGTCAACTTACGCATAGAGAAATGAGTGCTCGCATTCAACTGTGATGCGTATTTCTAAAAGATGTACAGAAGATGATGAAATTATCCGAAGGACTCGCTCCAGTCCACGCGCACCTCCTCTTGTACGCTCGCACTACGTTGGAGTAAGGCTACAGGTGTCACACTTGCTGCACCCACAGTTCGTCGACGTCTGCTGCGCCAGGACCTGCATTCAAGGATTCCCCTAAACAGGATTCCCTTTACCCTCAGCCATTGTCAATTCCGACTTCAATGTGCTCACCAAACACACCCAATGTGATGCGAACTAGCAACAGGTCGTCTTTCCGGATGAGTCCAGATTTAATCTGCACTGTAACAATGGTCGTGTACGCGTCAGACTTTACACATGGGACGTCACCTCCTAAAGTGTAATCCGACGTCATACCAGTATAACGCCAGGTGTTATGGTCTGGAGCACTATTGAATATCAAGGGCAGTCCCATCTAGTCCGAATTACGGTTAACCTCAATAGCTACCGCTACTTCAGGGACGCTATGACGCCGGAGGTTCTACCCTTTCTTCAGAGCATTCCCGGTTTAGTGTTTCAGCAAGACAATGCACGTCCACATCTCCCACGTAACGTACAAGTGTTCTTCGCTGCACGACAGGTTACGCTACTTCCTTGGCCTGCCCGTTCTCCGGATATGACGCCCGTCAAGCATGTCTCGGATTGCGTTGATCTGAGACTCGCCCATATGTCTCATCCGGCAGTGGGTACGGATGAACTTTGGCTTCAGATTGAAGGCATATGGGATGCTATTCCAAACCGTAACATTCAGAACTTCTATGATTCGATGCCAAAACGAGAAGAGGCTCGCATAGCTGCACAGGGTAGGTACATACGATATTAATTTTAGCCAGTTATTTTCTTTTCATTTATCTGTAATTTTGATCGCTTATTTGTAGCACTATGAGTAATAAGTGCAATAAGTTTTATTCCTTTCCAATGAATCCTTCATGTTGTTGCAATTTTCACAAACATGAGTGTATATTCAGAAATTTACGAGAGGAAAGGGAAAACGAGATAACTGAAACCATTAGCAGTCGCAGAAATAAAAAATGAAACAGTAGCGTGATTGAAATACAACGTAGCACCTATTTAATCATTTTACAAAACATTATAATTTGAGTACTTCAGTTTTAAAAGCAATTTTTCATTAAAAGTGTGTGGTAATAATATAACTCGATAATGACTTTCACTGATGTTTAAATTCAAATTTTTCAGAACGACATTTTACCCGATAAAGAAATTCAATTACAAAATGCGAGTTTTTATTTTCCAATTCTTCGTTTCCAGTGTTTCGAAATTTCTGCTTAATACATCGGGATAAAATATGATACTGTTTTATTTTCAACTGTCAAAAATGCCTCTTAACTACAGAGATCAATAATTTTTAACCCATTATTTATCTTTTCTGTAGAGCACACTCACCTAAGTTCTTTTGCAATATTTAAAATAATAATAATAATAATACGGGCGTTTTGAATTTATTTAACTTGTGCCAACCTAAAAAAAAAAACATTCATTTTTCTGTATTTTACAGGGTTTAAAGGGATTAAAATGTATAAATGTAGGTACATTGCACATATATTTATGTAAGTAAGAGAGAAATTCAAAATGATTGTGCCCGGGGTACTTTACTCGGGCAGAACATTACTAAATAAAACATTATTCAGAAAAATGCCGTGGATTTTGCTGAGATTGTTTAATTTTGATATTGCTGGGAAGGTTTGTAGACGGATTCGAAAATAAAATCGACATGCAGTTCTTTTTTATTACGATTTAGACCACAAATATCGTATGAAAAAATTCTCGCTCGTGATGACGTTATGCATTATTTGAAAGAGCAATTTTTTTCTGCTAAAGATGGAATTTGTTTCAATTCTTCAAATCAATTACAAAGAAAGTTATGAGCGTTTTTAGCTTGATTTTTCATGATATTTCTTAATTTCAGTGGTTTAAAAAAACATCAATAAAAAATTAACAAATAATTACATGGTATTTTTTGCATGACATTTTAAGAACAATTTGGTTTTATCCCCAGATAGAAACCAAACCACGAAACTTCTATTTCAAATAAAATCAGAGATATAAGCGTATCCACTTGAAATTGAAAGGATCTCCTCAAGTCAATAGCACTTTTTTTAACTTAAAAAATGACAAAAATATTTTCCCTCTTTTATAAACATTTTTCCTTATACATTGTAAAGAATAAATCATTAAAAATTATACTTGCTGGTTTACTTTGGTTGACATAATTTATTTCCAGTTCAACTTTTTACATTTTAATGGATGCTTTGGAATGTGTTTGGCAGAAAAAATTCTTAAATACTTCTACGACCTCGTCACCGTTATTCAGTCTAAATATAATTTCCATTTTTGCGTTATGTCTATTTAAATAAAAAGTTTTTTTTTTTTTCAGTTATGTTTTTGAGTAGTACAATATTTTATGAGTATCTTTTACTGAATAATGAAGAAGTTACGGACGAGAAAAGGTAATTTGGTGACTTGGCAAAATTGGTGATAAGTAATGTCGCAGATGGATTAATTCAAATTCTGATGAACTTTTTAACAATCTTTTCCCTGGTCCCTAACCAATTCATTCGGAAAATTTTTCACTTTAGTGGAACTTTTGAAATGACTGTGGTGGCAAGTTTTTTGACAACTCGTCATGACCTAGTTACCGTAACTCCACCTAGTATTATAAATGTACAAGTATTTTATATATATATATATATATATATATAAAATAATTCGTTTCTGACAAATTAATATTTTAACAATCATGAATTTCAGCCAGGCCTCTTACTAAAAATGATAACTTTAGGCACCACACAAGACAAATTATTTTTCAAAGATTGCCAATGCTGTATTTTATCATATTCTATAATTTTGCTTAGGGCAAATGGACTTTCCAATTAAAAAATCACATTAATAAAACTAAAAGAAAACAATAGAAGATAAATAAATAATTGAAAAACAGTGTTCATTGAAACATACGTATTTTTTGTTAAAGCAGATAAAAAGAAAATATAAAAGACTCTAAAAGAATTCGATTAATATATTTGGCATAAAATATTCCAGAGTTAGGACTGAACTCCACATCACAGTAAAACTGAGAAATAAATCTGATTGGCAATACATATTGCACACAGTATATTTCACTAAATAACGCAAGTGGTTTGAAAACACACACTCTCTCAATAATGGTTTAAGAAAGATTACGATATCTCAGACGCTTGTCAAGTTTTGAAACATTCGAGATTTAATAAATTAGGACTGGTTGAAAAAAAAATAGATCAATTACTATAATCATTTGCAAATGTTGTGACAAGCTATTAAGTACAAAAAAAAAAAAAAAGATTAAATTAATTTAAAAGATTTTTTGTCTTTTTAATATGGATGATTTTAGCAGCAATAACATTTTTTAAATAAAACATCCGTTTAGCAATTAAGCAACAAAACAAAGATTATTGTATTTGCTTATAGCATTTTATTTGTAATAGTTAATTTTTTGCGCATTCTTAATGAAAGTATTTTTTAGAACACAGATTTAATGTTAAGCATTAACTGTCATACGTTAATGAAAATTAATGAGATGTAGAAAAACACAATCACTTTCCGTTCATCTTTCCGTCACTTTTCGTTCGAGAACTACCCAATCGATTACATTGATTAAATTATCCTAAGAAATATGTTTTACTCAAAAATCATTTTAAACTAGAATATTCAACATAAAACGTTTGAATTTGATTATTTTCATGAAAATGACAGAATAGGTACATTTTATTCTCAAACAAAAATAGCAGATGGAAGTTTCTTGGAAGCTTCATGTGACGTCAAATGTTAAATTGGTATCATTTTCTTTCTTTTATTTTTAAAATAAAAGTGTTAAAATAAAAGTAATTTTGTTTAGTTTCATATTTGAAATTTCGTTAAGATAATTTAAAAACAGGTTTTATTTCCGCTTGTTACTGTTTCCAATTTCAAATACGAGATCATTTTTTCATTGAAACATTATCAAATATTTATTTTTCCAATATTTTTTATGTTATGTATTAGAATCGCAAGCTGGTAATATACAGCAAATAAATCACACTTGAAGAGATATTTTTTCTTGGTTCTGAAGAAGACAACCAACTCAAACAATGAAATTCATATTTTATGGTTTTAGGAGAAACAAATTCTTTTCATTTTCCGCATTCCGATATTTTCCTACTGAAGTTAAATTTTAACGATATTAAACACTTGCAAAATCATTTATTAGTCCTCTTTTTCTAATCCGCTAATAAAATCACTGTTTTTTTTTTCTTAAAACATAAAATTTACAAGGAAATACTATTTTCAAAGCTTAATAATGAATTTAAAATAAGCCTGAATAGAAGTAAAACTGAAAACCAACATAACTAGTTATGCGTGCAATAACTTGAGTTGAATTTTGTATCCAAATAATTTCTGATTATACAGCGCAGAGGGAATTCCGATTATCTTAAGCATTCATGGCTACATATTTTCCAAAAATTTAAGTACTTTCAGGTTGATGTAACAACTCTTAGCCGGTTAAATAGTTACTTTAAAAGAACATTCAGTAACTTTTATAATTTACCATGCAGATAAAACTATAAATAAAGAGCAGTAATAAACAAGATAATGTAAGAATCGCAGCTTTAAATTTTTATCTTACTCTTATCTCATACAATAAACTATTTTCTCTTGTTTTTTGTAAAATAATTATTTTCTGATCTATGTACTAAATAAGATCTATAAAATGTCTTGCTTAAAGTTCTTCTTTGATTACGGTACTTCTACTTAAGATTCAATATGATTATAATTGAACACTGTTCAAAAATATATCCATTATTTAAGCAAAAAGTAATTAAAAGGTAAGACGTACATTGCAATGAAGCACTTTAAAGGAGAATACATCAAGCAAAAAGATAATTACAGCTCAGAAAAAAAAATTTAAAAGCACTATTTGAAATTATACAGAAGTTTAATAACAAATTTAACAAACTCATTAACATTTTTAACAAATGTTTATAAGAGAAATTTATTTCTGTCGTATTTCTTTAATACCTTTTTAAAGCATAACAGTTTTCGATTTTTCTAGAAAGAAAATTAAATTTGACGTTAGTTATTGGAACAATTTCTCAGTATATTTCTCTTTTCATAATAACATTCACTTTCATGGTAGATATAAACGATAAAGAATGAAAATTAAAAATAATATTTTAGCATGTGGTCCATTCATGGCTACCTGTTGCTATTGATGAACCATCGAGTTTCCATCTGTAGACCACAGTCTCAAATTAAAAAATCAATGCGTAACTTACAAATATTTATAACAGGCAATCAATAACAAACACTTATAGAAAAAGTGATTTATTTTCTAAAATGTTTTATTTTCGAATAAGAAAAACATAAAAAAACTTGTGCAACACCGTTCTTAGCTAATATCTTTGCAACCTCTTTTGAACTGTTGGGAGTTCGTTAAATCCATTTTGAAAATTTCCGTTCGACGCAAAATTGTACTTGCTCTCTAAAATGTCAAAGAACTTATTAACCATTTTATTACTGAAGCCAGAAGCTTAAGTTTCAAGCAGCCAGAGAATACAGCACTAACAGACTTTTTGTCTTAATTAACTCTGTGGGACATGTTATTTTTCTCAGCCTCTTGAAAGGCCAATTCCCCCAATTTTTCGGAAGAAATTACAAAAACGTCTTCTCTAGTTTCAAAATATAATTCACTAATTATACTCCTATTTCGTAGAGATTATCTCCTAAATTTCTAATAAATGACTAAGGTAACAACAAACCAGTTTTTATCTTCCATGCGACTGTTTAAAGTTCCTTTCAGGACTCGATATTGTCGGCAGTAGCCCGTTACTTGCTCTCACTTGTCCACTGGCCATATTTTACTAATTTTTGCATTTTTATGGAGCAGCAAAAGTATTTGAAACTGTATTATTATGTTTTAAATTTTAAATCAGTTCTATTAAAAAAATTGAAGTGAAATGATATAAAAGTAAGAGTTTCCATGAATTACTGAGAAACTCTATTTTCCTTATTATCATATTTATTTTAAAATAATTGAGCAATTTTCAAAGATAATTGAGCTGAATTTACAACAATATTTGCAGTTTTCCATGAATAAACCACTTTGTCAGGCGGTCCATTCGTGAAAACACATAGCGGTCCATTGATAGCAACTACGTCATTTAGAATATTCTTATAGGTGTTACTGCGGTAGCAAATCATGATAAATTATAAATAAAGGGGAATTGTACTTAAAGAGGCATTCTTTTAAATCAGTGTTCACGTTTAATTAATCAGTGGTATTCAAAGCATGTTGTAGCTGAATGAAAATCTCAATAATTAGTTAGATAATGGTAGAAATCTTATCTGACCGATTAACAATATGATGAAGTAATTTTAGCTGCTTGATGACTCTGCAGTAGACTGTTTTCAGACAAAGGAAGGTACTAAAACCGATTACGTGTGTGCACAAACTACAGTGCGGGAAATATCTTCGCGGTCTAGTCATGTTGAACCGGTTCATTGACAACAACCTTCCCCTAAACCAGCGTTTCTTATTTGATTGATAAGTAAAACTTTTTTTTCTGTCTACTTTTTTCATGGAACTCTTTTTTTTCCCTAGTAGTAATCAGTTTCGTTCCTAGAACGGGTTTCACATAGGTTACATACGGGAATATGTAGTGTAACCCCTCCACCCCCCCCCCAAAAAAAAACTCAACCGTTTGCCCGCCAATGTTCCAAAAATAATACATGATATTAAACTAAATATTTTCCCAAGAAACAACTTTTAAATCAAAAAGTTTTTATCAGTAAGTATTTTCTTAAGTGCTGTTTGGTTTCTATATTTGCTATTTTTTAAAAATGAGTGTTTTTCTAGTTTTCGGCGGATTTTTCTCGTAAAATTTACTCTTCTTTTACTATTACCATTTCCTTTATATATTATCGTGGATACATCCAAAAATAGACTTTATGGACGAAAATTGCGCTCTCATATGAGGTTTAGAAAGTCTCTGCTATTGCGGTATTTCTCTTTCGTTGACAGATAAGTTGAGAACCACGTTTTACACACATAAAGCACACCTAATACAACACAGCCACAGTAAAAAATTGTCGATTTTTAGTTATATACATGTAGTACAGTAAAAATAGGGGTCGGACCCAAACATCCAAAAAAAAAAAAAAAGAAGCTGAACCTGGTTAAAATTGTTTATTACCCTCCCAATACGAACAGGTAAAAAGTCCCACCCCATTGTGCGTCGGGTTTTGGAATGGGAGGCATCTAAAAATTGCTGTTTTGAGTATTTTTCCAGAATTTTTAGAATAAATTTAAAAGCATGAAATTAAAGGTGTGTGACCCAAAAGAGGGATGAGATAACCCAGCAATGCTACAGAGCCCCCTATCCCCGTAAAACGAAGCAGTACTCCCGAACCCCCCCCCCCCCATACATTTCATATAGACACATTATTTTATGCTAAGCTAAAGTTAGAAATCAAGTGTGTCCATCCTCCAAGAGCGAGATAGTGCACCTCCTCTCAAAGCTACAGCCCCCCCTCCACCAAATAAAAAAAATCCTCACCCCCCCCCCCTTATTTCAAGTAGAAGTATTATTTCATGCAAATCTAAAGTGCATTAAATCAGGACTGTCCACCCTATAAGAACAGTAGCTCACCTCACAAAACGAAATTATATACTAAAATATTATCCTTCCCCCCAGATCCCCTCTGATGGTGCACATTTGATACCATGGCCAGAAAAATTACGCTGAACTGTTTTTTGCTTTCAAATGATTTCTCCTAAGCTTGTAACAAAAAGTCTTCGTTATCAAGATGTTTTTTGGAATCTAGATCCTCATCGAAATCGTTATTGTTGCAGCTATGTCTAACACAGTTTGTGCATATAATTGAGCACTTCAGTACACTTTCAGACTTTTCAAACATTCGCTATATCCAATGAACCCCTCAGAGCAAGCACAAGATTTGAGACGCAGAAAGTCTTCTAGAGCAGAAGACTTGGCTATTGTAATAGGACGTAGATTATATTTCTGTGATGCTTTCTTTGCACCCATCAAAAATAACACTAGCTTTCCCATACTTACAAGTGACCTGTACACTGCATTGCTGGCATATTTCCTTGAAGCTTACAGATCATTACCCAAAATATGATCAAGCAGGTATCTTCCATCTATTACAAATGAGGCAGTAAGAAGCAAAGGAATGTAAGTGGCAAAATTAAAAATTTGGAGATAACCAGTACAAATGGGTGGTGAACCTCTCCTCTATCTTGGGGCAAGAGATGGTACTAGTAGAACTGGTAGTTGCTTCTATACAGCATGATTTAGAAAAGAAAATCAATGAAAGTCTACCTAGGATCTTATCTTTAAACGCGTTTTATTCAAAACTTGAAAATGTCCACTTACATCCCCTTGCTTCTCACTGGCTCATATATGCCACCAGCTGTTCGTTCTATGATGGTGAATGAACCTTTTGCTTCACATAATAGCAGTTTAACGATACAGGATTTCTTTCCTTCTGAAACCAGATTCATCGAATACTGATGGAGGATCAGCGCATAACTCGTTCCAGAAGTTTTTAGCAATTTGTTATTCCATCTTTACTGTTCATACCATTCGGCGTAAAAGATGGTTTGGGCTTACACATCTTTACAGATAGTAACTACTCTCGTAACAGAAGCTAAAGACATAACTGCTCACCTCCTTTACAAAGAAATGCCACAAAATTGTTTGCCTTCAATATTGTTTGATGTTACTACCCGAACGTTAAAGGTCTCATCGCAACTCACCTTATCATCAGCTAGCAATACCACTACCAACTTGAGAGGGAAGACTCTTCGGGGGCTTTAGAAACGGATCGTGATTTCCAAACTGTGAGACAAAAAGGTGTAAATATTTAGCATTCTATTGTTGTATTACTCATCGCTCTCATCAAGATTTGTTCTATCGTTGAGTCACTACAAGTTCTTGACCACCTGAATTTGTCACTGCGTTAGATCGTTGAATAGCTGATGTTTGATGTGATCAATTTTTTTTTTATCGCTTAATGTATTCAAAAGTTTCATATAGTGCTGCAAGTATATGTCCGCATATTTAGCCTAATTCACATGACCATATGCGTGAAAGAGAGGTAGCTTGGTGTTTGCAAATGAGAACTCCCACCGATTTAGAGGGTGCAGAATTGCAGCATTGCCCGTCTCACTATTGGCTATTTCGGTTTGTCCCCCATTACGGTGATGACAAAAGATTGTAGAAAAGTTGAAGTAAGTTAATCAATAAGTAGGGAAACTTTGGTTAATTTGGACTTTTTTTATGCTGCACAGGAATTTTGTTTTCCAGCGCTATAAACAGTTTAATAACTCCAGTCACAAATAATTTGGTTACTGAGCTCCCTTAGATCTTTTAGAATTATCATTCTGACATTACCATATCACTGTGTGGCATTTTGCACTTCGGAAGAGTTTAAATCAAGGAAATATTTTCGTAAACTTCACTGCAATAGTTGATTTTAGAATGTAAATTCAGGGTCCCCCCCACCAAAAAAAAAGCGATGGCGCACCCCTTAAGTGTGACGGAGTACCCATCCAGAATAAAAGCCCTCAAAAAAGAAAGAAATACCCCTTGAAAAAACTGCCTTAAAAATTCCAATGATGCAAAACTGCTCCATGGATCCCCCCCCATGCCCCCCGACTGTAAACTCTTGTTAATTAGAATTTTTTTTCTGTGAGAGTTTATTATTTTACTATTATAGAGTGGTTTCTGTGATGTTTAAGAACTTTTTTAAGTAATAGGAATTAATTTTATTTAAATTTAGGAATATTTCATCCCCCCCTTCCCCCCAAAATCCGACGCGCAAAGTGCTGGGACTTTTTACCCCTTCTTTCTGGAAGGGTAAGAAGTAATTTGCAACAGGTTTCACCCTTTTTTTTTTGGACGTTTGGGTTTGGCCATTTTTTGGCCTAATTTTACTGTACTAATGTTCTGGTGCATTTTTCTTAGTTCTATTAAAATGCAAGACAGCCACAAACGAAAACCAGAATGTAACCTTATTTTTGAGATGTGTCAGTCTGTTACTATAATAATCTAAGCTAAAGCGTCTTACATTTAAATTGATTTTTCTCGAAAAGTTTTGCATATGTGACAGTTTTGTACTGGGTGTGCGACATATGGTCGGTCCACTGAAAGAAGAGTCACCAGTGTCTTTTGATAATTAAATACAGTCATCTTTTAAACAGTACCAGAATCTCAATAAAAAAATAAATTTAAATTTCCACTGCGAATATGAATAAAAAATGTCGTCATATTAAAAGTTCATATTTTTGCACTGCCGTAGTCGAAGGTCAAACCATGATAGTAAAAGGGAAATTAATCAACAGCTTATTTTGATACTTTCTCAATGATATTCTTTAGGAAAATACTGATTAAAAGCTTTAAGCTTGGGTTTCAAGTTAACAATTTTAATTTAAAGTACACTGTTAAAACCAGGAGTGCCTTAGGGGTAAAGAATTTCACTCTAGAGTGAAAAAACAGTGCCTCAGGGTGCAACGGAGGCTAGGAAGTGTCGCTAAGGTGCTTTTGATTCCTCAGTGGGTGAACGACGTTAACTCAAGTGCTAAAAGACCATTCAATAGGAAGGCGACTCGTTGCACATGCGCCCTGACAACTCCAACGACAACTTCAGTTTCAATGGCGGACGTTGGAAGTTGCAACGAAATATACTTTCACATTAAATGAAGTAGAAAACTTAAAATTTCGTGGATTCATCTTCGAAATCTCGCTTAAGTAAAGGCATTTGATCATATTGTAGCTCTTAGAGCTTTCGAACATGTTTAAAAGTGTTTAAATATGTTGACAACTGCTTATTGTTCCGTTTACCTTATTAAACATTTAATGTCTTGCTATTTATATCCTGCAAAATTGTTACCTAAAACTATCTATCAGTACTATCTTGAACAACAACAACATTAAAAATAAAAACGTTTAAATCAGCTGGTAATTGAATAGATAATTCCGGAATAAAAACGCATCAACGTGAGCAGATATACCAAATGTCTATTTCTTCTCAATGAAATAACTACGTAAAGGAAACAAACAGAGAAACAAAAGTGAAAAAAAAAAAAAAAAACGCGTGAAAAGAAATCTCTCTCACTCAGTGTTTGACTCATTAGTTTTACATCGTGTAATTATTGCATGAAGCGAATGCAGTTATCTACTCGTTTTTTATTTTTAATCTGACGGAAAACTTGACATTGGAAAGAAGGGCTTTTAAATTAGTATTTATCTTGTACGCTCAAATATCGAATCTTATAACAAGTATTGATATGTTACGCTCGATTAAAATTTTAAACGTTAATGAAACACTTTTATTTTCCCATGATTCTAATCTAATGTTACCTAATATTTCTGGTTGTTCCGGCATGTGATTGATAAATACCTTCCCTGTTCATTTTCAGTACGGATCATGCAGTAAAATTTGTCAACAACATATTAATTACTGAGCAGTCCGAGTGTGAATGTAAGAAAGTTAGTGCATGAACAGAAAAATTAAAGTCATGAACACTTCTAAACTAGGTTCGAAAGTTGAAATGTGATCAAATGCCTTCGTATATATAGATCAAAATAAATAAAATACAACTGTATTCAAAAACTCGCACGACACGGGGGGGGGGGGTGGAATCTCTATAGGAAGCAATAAAAGTGCCATTTTTCTCACCTAGGGTACCATCTTTCACCTACGGTGCACGTTGGGTGAAGGGAGACACTTTTTCACCCTTGCTAAGGGTGCAATTTCGGCACTCTATCGGGTGCCGCTAGTGAACAAGAGTTTCACCCCTGAAAGGTGCCAAATGCAAACTGTAGTTTTAACAGTGTAGAAATGCAAACTTTGCGGAACCCTTGAGTAAGTATGTTTACGATGTAAAATTAAATAAATAAATAAATAAAATAAAAATAAATAAACTTAGAATCGCTGCGAGTTATATACCAGTCTCATTGGAGATTTGCGAAAAGAAACTTACATTCATAGGTTTATTTAATATTTAAAATGAAATTAAGTGCGTTTGTAATTGAATCGTTTATTTCAAAAACCATTAATGCGAAAAAATTGCTAATTTTAGGAAAACATCTATATTACCATATTAAATTATTAAATGATAATTATAACATTGTTTATTGAAAGAAGTATATCTACAAATGTATACCTTTTGGTTTAAAACATTTAATTCCTAATAGGAAAGTAAAAGTGCTTTTTCGAAATTTTAGAGTTTGTCGCTCGATTGGTTTTTGAAGTAAACGGTTCAATTTAGCTTTAATGTTTGTGTATATTTCTGTTTTGTTTTTAGTTTTCATATTTAATTTTTGTTACGATATGTTGCAAAGTAATAAATTTAAAATTATATTTGAAAACTATTTTTGCCCCCATTTTCTTTTAAAACTTTCTTACAGTATGATCAAAAAAGGAGACCAAATATTTTTTATTCATAAAAAAGCGTAAAAAAAATCGTTTATTAGAGAAAAATTTTCAAACCAACATTTACGGAAAATTAAAAATTAGTAAAATGTTTATCTAGAAGAGGGTAAGTATAATCTTAATAGTATACTGTCTAATATAGTATTAAAATATCCCTCAAAAGAGAAGAAGCGCAAAAGCCTTAGAAATGTAAGTTGTTTATTTATTATCTAAGCGAACTAATAACTTAAACAATTAGCAACTTTTCTTTTAAATCTACACAATTACAGTAGTTTAAGTCAACGTTTCCGCTTATTCTTAATGTTTTCAACTTCTTTTGCTGTAATTAAGCAAATGCTGTTACTGCACATTAATAAAAAAATAAACTTCAGTTATATTTTTTCATGCTGCTAATTTTGTTAATGATTAAGCAAATTGATTTCAGATTTCTTAAGAGTTCTCACTAACAGAAAAATATTTCTCCTTAGGAAAAAAGCGCACAATATTTTTTTATCATCTTAATTAACATGGCTAATTTGTCCTCACTGATTTCTAGAGAACACGTAATATCGGAAATGAATTAGTTTGAAGAAAAAACATCCATTAGTAAAATAAAAGTTTACACTCCTAAAAACTCATTTTATTCTTCTCAATTAAACTTATCTTCATTAATTTAATTGCTAAATATTTTCTACTTATCCTGGAAATTAATTTGAATCACATTACGGACACATTACCTAATTTAGTTAAGTATTAACTATACAAATAGTTAATACTTAACTAAATGTAACAACTGTAAACGTTTTGACAGTTACCATGTATTTAAAATGCATAGTATATTTTTCTTTTAATTTTTGACTTCTTTTCCAAGTGTAAGAAATATCCTTCTTCAGAAAACAACGTTTTTATCTAGTCCCACAATACATTAAGGTATAACTTCAAACCTAGTTTCAAAACCCAAAAATACATATATTCTGAATCAGAGTGTTTTATTTTTTTCAACAATGTCGCTGCACATCTAAAGTTTTCTTTTGCACAGGTTTTAACACCACATCAGGTCGGTGATGTCCATCTACTGTCCATGCACTGAATAAACATAATTTTTATGTTTCTCATGACCTCTACTATAATAGCAGAAAATAAATTGGGTAGTTTTTGCCCGTATATTGACCTTAAAGTGTTGTAGGTTACTCTGAATGTTTTCATAGGTGGCGGATTTCCAAAATCCCAAAACGAAGTCGCAAGGGACAAATTTTGGTAGCGGACTAAGCGCACCTAATCGCCCCTTAATGACCTAAGGTGTTTCGGAAAGTGTTCCCTCATAAATACCATTGACTCCCTTGAAGTATGAACCGTTACAGTTTCTGAAACCAAAATATTCCCCAAGTCAAATTCAACAGATCGTTGGAAAACCAACGATTTTTTCAATGATTGTTAAATAGAGAGTGATGCCTACCTTAAAACTGCTTAAAACAAAACTTTACATATGCACCTACATTATTATTTTTTTAAATTAACTATTCTGATTTTCAGCATACGTTTTTTTGCGTTTTGAAATTTGGAAGTTATGTTGCCGCAACCTGTAACGTATATATAACCACCCCTTTCACTCCTTTATTGTTGTTTTATACAAGTTATTTGATTCTCAAAAACATGCAATTGTTTTATTTTTCATGTAGTTTAAATAACTATTCATGGACAAGCTTGTTGTTGTTGTTATTATTATTATTATTTTGATACAAATGCTACAATTCTACGTCACACACAGAAAAAAAAACTAATTCCAACGATGTTAAACCTTAGATATTGCAATTTCATAGCTGTGATATTTTCAGTAATTTTCAAATACTAAAAACTACTTACGGCCATGCTATCTGAATAAATTATTTTCATGATACATTGAAAAAAAGTAATCAAAAATATAAAAACACATACTTTTCTTACAACACATTCAAATATAAAATATCTTGACTTACCAATTCGAGCAATATTAAAGTTAAAAAATGAGTAACTGACAAATCACTTTGAAAATTCCCCTTAAAACAAAAACCAAATAAATAAATAAAAAAAAAATAAACATAGAAATTTTCTTCTTAAGAGCCATTGTCTATAAGGATCAGGCAGGTTGTGATTGTTGACATTTTTAATTTTTCTTATTTTCACATATGTTGTTCCTTATCATGAATGTAATGTTTATGCAAAATATGAGTTTTGTCTGCCTTACCGTTTTTGGGAAATTAAGTTTTTTAATTTAGCGGGCGTGGCACATTTTTGCGTGTTTTTCAAATTTGCAGATTTTTAAGTTCTTGTTGCTTTAAGCGCCCCTTTGATGACATGGAATTTTAAATTCTATACTATTATATGGTCTTCTTAGATACTATTACAGCTGTCAAATCGGTGTCACTACGAGGGCGACGGCCACAAACTCCGTTTAAAAATGACAGAAAATGAATTTTTTTACTACATTCATTGCCAATTTTCTCAAAGCGCCTTCATGATGACACCAACGTTTTTACATAAATTCTTAGCTACACTTGCATACATCAAAAATATGTAATAAAATTTGTGCCATTATAAGGGCACCAGAAGATATTGGAACTTTTATGTGACAAATTTCACAAAAATGCAAATGTTTAAAATCTAACTACTACTCTCGCCCTCATAGCAGAGATCTGAAACTAATTAAGTTTGATAACCAACATGTTCGTCTAACATATGAAATAAAAAAATCGGTATCACTCCTATTACTTTCGGAAATATAATCATTCGAAATTAGTATGTTATGGAGCTATTTAAAAAAAGACTTTTCTAATTCGAATGGCTTTTTGCACGGTTTGTTTTAAACTTTAATATAAAATTAAAGTAGCGACACCTAGAATAATATGTTTCTAATGCTTTTTATAAAAAAAAGCTTTATAAAAAGCATTAGAAACACAGTAAATCGATATAGGTACAGATGGACGTATTGTGTAATTTGCATTATGGCTAAAATAGTCATACTAATATTCATATTTTTTCAACTAATTTTTTATCTGTTATTTATAATAAAAATGCAACTTTTTATAACATAATAATGTCTTAAATAGTGATGAACATAATGTATTATATAGCGAGCATTCAGAATCTGAAACATAATTTGAGGATGACGTAGACTAAAACAAAGAAAACATAAAAAATCAAATCAACCCAGTTTCAGAAAGACGGTCATTTCTTATTGATATCTGGTAATTTTGTAGCACTAAAGCTTGGGAAAACATGGTATCCCGGAGAAATAGTAGAAGCTGACCATTTGCAAGTAAAGGTCAAATGCATGGCAAGAAGGATTGGAATAAATAAATTCATTTGACCCGAAAAAAGGCGAGTATTCGTATGATATTTCAAACATATTATGCACAATAGATCCACCTGTACCTATGTCAAAACGAGCATTTTCTATACAAGATAAAGACACTCTTACTGCCCAAAGCTGTTTTTGTTAAACATTGCTTCTTTGTAATAAATTAAAAATAAATACGGTCAAAACACTATATGGGTGTGATAAGATTAAACTAACAAAATACATAAATAGACAAATAAAATAAATTATTAATAATAATAATAAATGAAAAAAATACACCACAACATACTAACGTCGAATGATTATATTTTCAAAAGTAGTAGGAGTGACACTAATTTTATAAGTTCAAATGTTAGACAAACGTGTTTGGTTATCTAGCTTAATTAGTTTCAGATCTCTGATACGAGGGGGCTGGTTGTATTCAAATTAGCAAATGGTCAATTTCTACTATCTCTCCGGGATACCATGTTTTCCCATGCTTTAGTGCTACAAAATTAACAGATATCAGTAAGAGATGACCGTCTTTCTGAAACTGAGTGATTTGATTTTTTATGCTTTCTTTGTTTTAGTCTACGTCATCCTCAAAGTATGTTTTAGATTCTGAATGCTCGCTATATAATACATTATGTTCATCACTATTTAAGACATTATGTTATAAATAGTTACATTTTTAACATAAATAACAGATAAAAAATTAGTATGGTTGAAAAAATATGAAGATTAGTACGACTATTTTAGCCATAATGCACATTACACAATACGCCCATCTGTACCTATATCGATTTACTGTGTTTCTAAGGCTTTTTATAATTTTTTTTTTATAAAAAGCATTAGAAACATTATTTTAAGTGTCACTATTGTAATTTTATATTAAAGTTTTAAAAAAAAACCGTGCAAAAAGCCATTTGAATTAGAAAAGTCTTTTTTTAAATAACTCAATAACATACTAATTTCGAATGATTATATTTCCGAAAGTAATAGGAGTGACACCGATTTTTTTATTTCATATGTTAGACGACTATGTTGGTTATCAAACTTAATTAGTTTCAGATCTCTGCTATGAGGGCGAGAGTAGTAGTTAGGTTTTAAACATTTGCATTTTTGTGAAACTTATCACATAAAAGTTCCAATATCTTCTGGTGCCCTTATAGTGACACCAAGTTTATTACATATTTTTGATGTATGCAAGTGTAGCTAGGAATTCGTGTAAAAACGTTGGTGTCATCATGAAGGCGCTTTGAGAAAATTGGCATTGAATGTAGTAAAAAAAATCATTTTCTGTCATTTTTAAACGGAGTTTGTGGCCGTCGCCCTCGTAGTGAGACCGATTTGACAGCTGTAATAGTATCTAAGAAGACCATATAATAGTATAGAATTTAAAAATCCATGTCATTATAGGGGCGCTTAAAGCAACAAGAACTTAAAAATCTGCAAATTTGAAAAAACACGCAAAAATGTGCCACGCCCCCTAAATTAAAAAATTTAATTTCCCAAAAACGGTAAGACAGACAAAGCTCATATTTTGCGCAAACATCACATTCATGATAAGGAACAACATATGTGAAAATAAGAAAAATTAAAAATGTCAACAATCACAAATGCCGTAATTTGCCTGATTCTTACAGACAATGGCTCTTAAGAGTTTTATATTTATCGTTTGTTGAATTTAGTTTATGTTTTAACATCAATCCTCAGTTATGATTTTGGGTAGGAATAATTAAAAAAATAATTATGGTCATATGTGCCCATAACTAAAATATTCACTTTTAATCGACTAGATATGGTCACATTAGCTTAAAAGGATCTTGCATATCTTCAGTAATAGCAACAATACACCTATACTTTAGAAAATACTATAGAAAATCACTATTGCTGACTGAGAAGCATCAGCATAATAAATCGCACTGTAGATAAAAGATGATGTTTATATAAAAAAGTTGTGGGTGTCCTTGAAAGATTCTTTTTTGAGAACCCACTGATGGTGTTCCTGGAATATCACTTACAAATTTGATATTGACAGTGCAGGACAAACCTGCCCATTACAGATTAGTTACACTTATTTAGTCAACCCTACAACTAAACTAGTAGAAACAGTTAAATACGTTTTTAGAAAATTAAACTTTTATAGAGTTATACGAATAATTGATGCATATTTTCCATGTGGTCTCAATCTGTATATGCGACCCCTCTTTTCTCATTACTGTTTTACACAAAGACAAATCAAAACATTGACTTGAAAGCGGTTTAATAAAGGAGGGTAAAATGTGCTTTTAGTGGTTATTTAGGAAAATTAGATAATACGCGTGCACAAAAAAAAATCTGGAAAATGAAGAAATCGAAACAAATTAACTCTTTCTTCTTTGCATCTGAAACACGAATTATTTTCGTGAATCTTCTTGAAATTTTCAAGTTTTTATAATTTTCTTTCTTTATTTTTTTCTTAAATTTTTAATAGTATTTTTAACACGCAAATTCTTTAATAGTCTTTTGCTGTTGTGTTCGCCGTCACTAATTTCTTTCACTAGTTAAAAAATAGAAGTGGCAGGGCCGTCGCCAAGTGCATTCGTTTGGGACCTTTGACTGGAATTTGTTACATATTGAAGTCTGGAACACGCATTGTAGAATAGCATTAGTAATGCTAAGGAGATGCATTAATTTCGATAAGAGTCAATATATACTGCTCTCCTTCGAAAAATTTCCGGAATTGGCATCCTAAAAAAGTGACTTTAGGCTTTGTTGTATATTTTAAGAAAGAAAGGGCGCAGGTTCCTTCCCATTACCTTTTTCGCTGGGGTCAATTTTGGACTTAATTATGGAAAGGATGGTTTTGGGTGTTTTTCTGTAAAGATTTCTTGAGACAAAGATGTATGCTATCTTTGTTCACGCGAAGAAAAGGAATGGAGGGTTCGTGGGCCTTCTCCCGAAAGGTTTTCGAAACTAAAGTTTTAAAACCGCAGTTTTAGGCTATTTATTGGAGACTGTAGGTGAGAGAATAGGTACTGACAGATCATCAGTGGACAATGGCAGATTAGCTAGAAAAAAGGGAATGGCATAAACAAACATTCATGACCCTCGATTTTAAAAGACTTGATTGTTTAGGAAGTTTACGAGGAATTATATTTACTTTTAGAGGAGACTTAATTAGGAAATTCGAAAAAAAAAAAAAAGGAAACATATTTTAACCATCCAAAATTTAAGTTTAACTCATAAGAATATTTTCTACTTACACAAAAAGTTTTCATACTACATGGTGAATTAATTATATTACATAAGCAAAGCATGTTTTTGGAAGAAAAAAAAATCTCACGGTAATCATCCGTTTAGGTATCTTTGAATACCTTGTTTCTGATTGAATATTTCCATAGCGCACTAATAGGGTTAAAAGAATACAAATCAGGAGAACTGCATTGCATGCCGAGAAATAGAGTATATAATATGATATAGAGAATATACTATGAGTTTTACCATTATAATGAAAGGTTAGAAATAACGGGGTTCGGGAGGTTCTCCCCCTGAGAATTTAAAAAAATGTTATTCTGAAAACGAAATTTTAGACAACCTTTGACGATTTTAGGGTGAGAGCCGGCTCGGAAATTTTTTCGAAACCGAAGACTTAAGAATGCGATTTTAAGCTATCTTTGGATCCGTTAGGGGAAGGGATGGGGCCTAGGGGCGCTCCCTTTGCAATTTTGTGAAATTCAAGTTCCATAGGCAATCATGGACCACTATTAATCATATTAAGGCAAGAAGAGGTTAATGACATCCTTTCAGTGTTGGGGGAAAACAGTGGGGTTAAGACTCACCCCCGAAAATTTCTGAGACTGAAATTCGAAAAACGTATTTTTACACGATCTGTGATGATGTTCAGAGGCTGTCCCTCGAAAAACTTTAACATTTCTTTTCTGTCTCCAAAAATGGGGTTTTTAAAAGTCCCTTGCTGATAACAGGCCATGTCTACCTAGTCGGAAACTAGGGGTCTGACCAGTGGGCCCAGCTCGAAATCAAACTAGTATAAATTTAATCAGTTTTATGGGAGGAAAGGGGCCCAGAAAGCAAACCAACAACCAACAAGGGACCCGCCTTGGGCCTTGGCTCTCGGTGGCCCTGCTTTCAAGCCTCTAATTTCGAACAATTCCCTCATCCCCTTTCATCTCTACACATAACCTAAAACTTCGCTTTTGAAACTTCAAAATCAAAGATTTTTTTGAGACTTCCGCCAAGATCTATATTTTCCCAAACGTCATCAAAATTAGCCTCAAACGCGTTTTGGGATTTCAATTTTTAAAAAAAATTTATTTGGGGGTTTCCGAGCCACACGCTTTCTCAAACATCAAAGATACCCTGAAATTGCTCAAAATTTTGCCGAGATAAATTCTGAAACACCGCCTCTCACCTAATGTCTGCAAAAACTGTCTAAAATTGCGTTTTGAAAACTTCCAACTCCGAAAAATTTCTGGAAGAAACTCCTGACCCCCTAATATCAGCAAAGATAGTCCTAAAACTGACTTCAATTTTACAAATATTCCGAGAGCTACTCCAAATCCTTTTTCCACATTACCAAATGTGGCCGAAGATTACGATTTTTACGTCAGTTTCCCACATAATCGCATTCTGCTCTTTTTACAAGCCCCCTAGCATCTATGGAAGCAACTGAAAGTACAATTTTCACATTTAACGAGTGAGTATCAATTTAAAAGAACAGTATTGATGATTAAGAGCGTCAAAATGGTCTAACTCTGTCTGATGTCAGTACACAGTGAAATTAAAAGTCTTATTTATAAATAACTAAAAAAAAAAAAAAGAAAAACGAGAGCTAATTCAATTTTTAATGTTTAAAAATATTTTCTGAGCATGTTTAAGTGAATTATTAACATTATTGTAGGTGAAAACATTTCAGTATGTCTGTCTCCTAATTAAGTTTCAATCATATTACTCATGCATAGATTTTGCGGCTATTTATATCTTTTTAAAAATACCCAGATTCACAAATACGAGTGTATTGGAATTTTAAATTATTAATTTATAATTAAAAGCTACCAATTATTAGCATAATTCGTAATGAAGCCTATTTAGCGATTTAATGAAAAATAATCCTCATATGAATAATAGCCCATGATCGAGTAACCCGCGTGTTTCAGCAATGAAACTCTCGCCATGATAATTTGATAATATATTTTGGTAATGTTTAACATGCAGGGAAAGGCTTTATCGTGACAAGGCTGAACTGGATCCGGTAACTTAACTGATTTACAGTCAGGGGGATGAAGAAACGAAAAAGCGGTTAGCTATGAACGCAATCTACTGGAGTTTAGGGTTAATCCACTGGAGTTAGGGATAAAATTTCAATTATCAAAATATCACCAAACAGGCAATTGCTTCGTTGAAATGCAAAAGAAGAGAAGCAATTTTCACCCGTCATACCTTGACCGGCGACTTTCAAGTTAATGTGATAATCTCTTAAAGGTAAGAATCTGGGCCCCCTCCGAAACAGAATCTTTGCTACTCCACTGGTTTTGAGAAAGGGGGATCGAAATTTTCTCCCAGTAATTTTTTCGAATTGTAGTTTTAAACATATAGTTTTAAACGTCAAACGATCATAAGTGATGTTAGAAAAGTTGTGTATCAGCTGATTTCTCTCGAAAATTTTTGAAAATTGAGGTCTTAAAAATGCGATGGTACGCCATCTTTGGTTAACAAGGTTCAGAATCAGTGACTCTCTCCCGAACACTTTTTGAAATGGAATACCAAAAATCGAAGTTTCAGACGACGTATTTTGCAGTGATAGCTTAGATAACTTTTTACTCATAAAAATGAGGAATCCTGAATGCCTGTATCCATCGATAACTTTTATTTAACTTTACTTTTTTACCGTTAGAGCAACTGGTATGACTTTTCATTACTAAATTTTAAATATTTTTCTATATTTGAAACATAATTTTGGCTGTCTTTACTTTTCTCCACTTTACTCTGATTTTCATGAAGATATCGTGGTTTATACAAAAGTAGAAGTATAGATGTGAGAGTTGCCTCTTCAGAAACTGTCTTGTTTGTTTATTTATCCACTTTTTTAAACTGAAACTTGTCATGCGTTTCAATACCGAACTCACTACTTTTTTTTTCTACTTTATTGGTTCAAAAAAGTGTTTGAAACGTATTTCAGCTGCCTTTAGTTTGGTAATTTTAATGATGTATATTTTTAAATGTTCCTAAATAATATTTTAAGATTGCATTTTCTTAAATTTTACAGTAAAAAAAAAAAAACATTCATTTGTTTTCTTTTTCTTTCTTTTCTTTTTTTTAAACTTTCAGCACTGTGAATGTGTAACAGAGGCCAATAGACATCCATTTTTCCATCCTGGCCAGCATCCAATTCACAGCTTTTATTTTTCAATATTTTAACGGAAGATATGTAAAAAAGATAAGCTCAAAATAAAACTTTGAAAAATTATATTAAAATAATCATACCTCTTCTGCTGCATTTCAATAAGTTTTTTTTCCCCTCAAACTAAGAAAACTAAGATCATATGCTTTCAGATTTTTCCTTCTCTTTTCCTTCTCTTTTCCTTTTTCCTTCTCTTTTCCTTCCTTTTCCTTCCTTTTGTGGTGCACACGAAGCACCACAAGAAGAGTTATTGCTCGTTCACTTGCAAAGTGAAGTTCAAAATTTCAACTAAACTTTTTTTGTGCAGTGCTAAATAAATAAAATAACTCTATGTAGGATAGTCATTCAAGTCGTCTGCTCTACTCCTTGATGCAGTCAGCATTGAAAATCAAACTCAATGCAACTTTTGTCATCAAGACTCCACAGCGCCAATAACCATTTTCTCCTTTTGGCGGAAAGGTCACACAGCAGGGCTCCGGACAGACCGTTCAAAACTAAACGCAAAAAAAGAACACAGTTGATCTAGGATTTCCTTAATTTTCCCTCGAGCTCCTAGTTTTCCCCTGAAGGTTCGACATTTCTGTGTTTCTAGTGCCAAACGGGTCTTTCTTATGTACCCCCCACACGACTACGCCGTCTCAGCGGCGACATTTCTGAGTACTACAATTGACGGACAAATGTCCTGACACTTGTGTGGTCGACAAATTACCGCACTTCGATTTTTACTCGTTAGGCGTAGAAATACTAGAAATAGTGCTCAATGTGCGTTCAGAAGTTTGTTTCAAAAACAAACACTTATGAGTACAAATGTGAATTTGTATTGCAATATTTTCACTATCTTTCTCTCTATTTTAATTTGCTTTAGTTTCGGCGTCCCATGTATTTTTTCTACTTTGATATGGTTTTTATTGATGATACAATTTCATAAATGTGTCGACTGCCAGAAGCTATTGTATTTTTAAACTGAGAATTTCCCTAGGTTTTTCAAGTAATGTTCTAAATAATTATTTTAAAAAAAATGTTTGAAACGTCCATCTTGATTGATCATAGTTTGGTAATCTTAATGTGCAATACAGATTCCCGGGTAATTTCTAAATAATATATTAAGGTTTCTTTTTCTTTTTAGATTTTACAGAATAAACACTCGATTAGAATTTACGAATGTCGGACTTAACATTCAAATCCAAAACGTCCATGACATTCAGAATTAACTCCAAAAACGAGCTGATGTGTGCATCACATGACTTCCTTTTACTCCAATTTAATGTCATTTCCCCATTATTCGCTATTTTAATGTGATTCAATATTTATTCTCTAAATATCACCAACAATGGCCAAATTGAAACCAAAAAAAAAAAAAAACTCCGCCAAATTTGTCGCCAAGTTGGCGACAAAACTTGGCGACCAAAAGACTGGCGATATATCGCCAAGTGTCCGACAAATTATAACGCCACTTGAGTTTACATCGAAATTAACAATGATTTCCCCCCAAAAAGGTGCAAAAGACCCCCTTAGGAACATCCGAAAGCAACCAAAAGGGGAGGTGCACAACTAGACCCCACTACGAGTCTATGTACCAAATTTCAACTTTCTAGGACATACCATTTTTGAGTTATGCGAGATACATACGCACATACGCACATACGCACATACACACATACGCACATACATACAGACGTCACGAGAAAAGTCGTTGTAATTACCTCGGTGATGGTCAAAATGGATATTTCGCGTGTCTATACATTCTTAGGGACTTTTCCGCATGTGGTCGAATCGAAAAAAAAACTCAACATTCATTTGGGGGTGAGCAAAATGGAAATTAAGGGCGATTTTTGAGTGAAAATTTTTTCGCGAATACAATACTTCCTTTTTTGTAAAAGGAAGTAATAAAAATTGCCGATTGTAGCTGAAACTGCCGACTGATCCTGTGGCCTCAGCAAAATATTCTTATTCGGCAAAACTTGTTTGATGATTCGGCAAGTTTTGGGACATTATAGCTTTTTTTTTTTTTAAATTCCTGAATTTTCCTTCTCATGTGTGCATTGTATACCCATATTTTATTCTTCGGCAATTTGAGAACTTCTCTCAAATTGAGAATTTTTCAAAAATTTAAGTTCGGAGCGTCAATGGATCAGTGTCGGCAAAATAAAATTTTGTTCATATGAATGTCGGTAAATTGGAAATACGGTGCAATTAGCAGTTGGTGAGTTGATTATGACTTTCAGAAGAACAGTCGTCAGTATGATCACAGGATGCACTAGACATGCCTATACAAATTATACTAGTATATACATGTTTTTGATTTTTCTTTCATTAATAAAAGACATTACTTTGCATTCAAATATTTTGAATCTAGAATCATTTGAAAAAGTAAAAATGCCGACTCTATAGATGAACTTTCTGAGGGGATCTATGCTTTATTGTGTCGGCAAAATGAGCTGTCGCAAAGTAAGCAATCGGCATAGTGAGCAGATGAAAAAAATGTTCGTGTCTGCGATATGAATTCATCAGAATGAACATGAAGCGCAGTCAAACTCTTCATGTTTTTTTTCATCCCGTCATCCCGTAAATGCTTATTATTAATTATAAATCTGTGTATATGTGTATTATACATATTTTAAAAAACCAAACACTTCTTGTCGTGAATGCTGAAACTAATGAGTCAAAAATGGTGAATTTGATGGTTAGGCACTGGGCAGTGCCGTATTTACGCACTCGGTAAAAGAAGCGTCCTGAAGATGCACGCTCAAGGGAACAGTCGGCGAAAGAATGCTGAATGATCGTGTTTGCTATACGTAGTGTGAGCAAAATGAAAATGAATGTAAATAAAGATCCTTTTCATTATTTTCTCTTGCACAAAGTACCCAAAAGGTTAGATTTTTGCAACTTTGAAATATGAAAATAACTTTAAAAAAAAAAAATCAATCAATAAAAACTTTGAAAATCCGAGACATTGAAAATGCCGACTTAAACTGATTTTGCCGACTGGATGAAATCTCTGGGAGGGTGAGACACCCCCCTCACCCCCCCCTATGGCGACGGTCCTGAGTGGTCACCATAGTCAAACTTACAAAGCTTTTGGAAATTATATAAATTTTTTAGCTGCTTAAACTTTTACTTTGTCTGAGGTTTGTATTTTTCCGATGATTTAGCTGTGATAACCAGTGCATATGTTATTATTGTAACACAACTAAAATATATTATATAATATGCAAAAAGACTTTAGAAAAAATACAATTGCCCCAGTTATAAATGTTAGCATTTCGAAGCAATAAATTTGCTCTGGGGCTAAAACATTAAAGCAAAAACAACAGCGTTCTAATTCCAACGCTTTTTAAGACTTTATGAGCCTTGTTTTGGTTTTACAAGGAACTTCTTTTCTAATTTAGTCATTCTTTAACGTTGTTCTTAGTTTTAGCGTTAAGGTTATCTACTTAATGTATTCCAAACAATACATTCATACTTTTATTTTACTAAAACATTTTTTTTTTAAATCTCAGTATTATTTTGAAAGCATAAGAAATCATAGACGACTGCAAGCTTCTAAAAGAAACTCTATCTTTTATTTCTGCTCTAAGGAAGTATTTTGTTGCAAAAGTAAATAATGTATGCAAACAATGATATTTTTCTAGATTCTTCAATGTTTACATTTATGTTATTCTTCATAGACTAAAACATTTAAACCACTAAAAGAAAGTTCTTCGAAAATAAGTTTTAACTTCAAGAATACTGTTTTAAACGAAGTGTTTTCTGCTGAATAAGTTATTGCCCGTACACAGCAAAATATTTGTTTTTCAAAGTGCCTTTTATTTCATGTATGTTACTCGAGCGATTTTTAAATTTATTAGTCTCACAAAATTGTGTTGAGAAGATTTTCATTATCAAATAAATATTAGTTAGTTAAGTTTAATCTAGCTATGATAGCAGTTTAAAGCAAAAGGACCTTGAGGTTCAAACGTCTTCAGACTCAAATATCTCAGGGAGAAGACTTTTATTCACTAATTCAAAGCATGCCACTGAATAAACTGTTGCTGTTTATTCTCTCCCCATAGTGGACAAAGTTGCGCAATGGCATCTGTTAACACCTCTGCGCGGGTCCCCGAGCGATAAGGAGCAACGCTTGGGGTCTTGGCTTTGCCAAGCAACCCTAAAGCCCCCATTGTGAGAGGAGCGTGGGAAACCAACCCCTCGGAGATGCACTTCCAACGTTGTAGCTAGCGGATGCAGCCATAGGGCTCTCGCTCCCAATCCCTTGTAAGGATACATGCGTATCCTAGTCTTACTTTAATATTATGCTCATACTCTAATTGTAAATAAATTTAATTGTTGTTGTTTTAACCACTACTCATCTATGCAGTCACCAATTCCATTATACAGTCCCCTGCTGGAAAATTAGTTTTTCCACCTGAAGCCAGGCGGCTTCATTTTTGGTCAAGTCTCACCGGAGGAGAATCAGCGCATTTGATTTCTTAGCAGACTTTCTACGTAACACGATGACGGACCTCAACATTTTGAACCGAAGACGAGGAGGTCTCAAAGGACAAGTCACGCGGTTGCTATCATCTATAGGAAGTGATATCGACGCAATGGACTCGACGGAAATCGATTGCAAACTTGAACATGTGCAAGCTCTAAAAACCAAATTCGAGCAGCTGAAATTGGATTACTATTCAGTGCTGAAGGATGAGGAATTGGACGAAAATGAAGAGATTTTCATTGATCTCGAAGAAGAATTAGAAAAAATAGAAGTCGCCCTCAAGCGCAAGTTCAAGCAGCTGAACAACAATATTTCCCGCTCCTTTAATGATGCACCACCTAACTCAACAATCAGTATCCGGCTTCCCGAAATATCACTTCCAAAATTTAACGGTAAATATGAAGAATGGTTCCTCTTCAAAGAACAATTTAACTCCATCATCAATAGCAACTCTTCCCTCTCAGATTCACAAAAACTGTATTACCTGAACTCATCACTTATCGGCCGCGCCAAAGAAATAGAAACAATAGATGATACCTACCAGTCCCTGTGGAAGGCCTTGACTGAGAGGTTCGAAAATAAGAGACTAATTGTGAACAGTCATATACAAGAGCTGTTAAACATCCAGAAAATTACTCATGAGTCTGCAGATGAGCTGAGAAATCTTGTGGACAAGATTCATAAGCATCTGCGTGCACTCCGGCAAATGGATCTGCAATGTAATGATTTTACAGACGTTTTACTTCTCAACATATTTCTTCAAAAGGTGGATGCAGAATCACGAAAACAATTTGAGATGTCCTTAATCTCTACAGACCTCCCAAAATGGAGCAATTTTGTTCAACTCTTAGAAAAGAGGCATCATTTTTTGGAAAACTCTTAAATTCAATACACTTCACAAATAGAACCCAGATTAACCCAAAAAACATCTATAAGCAGTGTAAATAAGCCATTGCCATTGAACAGTTGTAAATTGTGCAGTGATTCACATAATCTGCATAATTGTGAAGAATTCAAGCGTCTAAATGTCAAACAAAGGTATGACCTAGTGCGGAAAAACAATTTGTGCTTAAATTGTTTTGGATTATCTCACCGAGTACAAGATTGCAAATCTAAGAACAGCTGCCAACAGTGCTCACAAAGGCACCACTCTTTACTACACAAGGACAGCTCGACCGGAAATTCCCATGCATTCATCCTCAACCCCCATGGCGAACGAAGCGCAATTTTTTCTCCACAATTTGCCTCAAGCAATACAGGTGTTGAAAACCCCTCACTCGAGCTGGGGAAGAACAGAGACACTTGTTTACTTTCAAGTCGTAAAGCTATCCTACTGTCAACTGTTAAGATCTGCACCCCAGCTGATGTTGCAGAATACTCTCAAGAGTTTAGGAGACACTCGGGGAACAAGATTGAAGCTGAGAGACAAACTCCTAATGAACTATCGAACATTTCATTGACTGTTACGATAGATAACAATTCATTTCTTAATGACATTCTAGGAATCTCTAATAACTTTACAAAACTTGTGAGAACTCTAAGTTTTATGCTTAGATTTATTCAAAACTGCAGGTACCGAGATCAAAGAACATCTGGCCCAATCAAGACGCAAGAATTAATGAAGGCGGAAACATTTCTTATTCAGGCTGTTCAAAGGACAGAATTCGAAACGGAAATAACGAACTTATCAAAGGGAAATTTCGTAACAGGTAATAGTAAATTAAGATCTCTAAACCCCTTCTTAAATAAAAATAACGTCCTTAGAGTAGGTGGTCGTTTAAGTAATTCGAACCTCTGTTATTCTCAAAAGCATCCTGCGATACTCCCTGCTAAGCACAAGCTAACTCAAATTATTATAAAGCATTTTCACGTAAAAAGTTTACATGTTGGACCACAGTCCTTATTATATTTTGTAAGAGAAAGATTTTGGCCCCTGAATGGTAGGAATCAGTGCCGAAAAATTGTGCATAGTTGTATCACTTGTTATAAGGCAAATCTCTCTTTAGCGGAACAACTCATAGGATCTCTGCCTGAAACGCGCGTAAACCTCAGTTTTCCTTTCCAACATACCGGAGTAGATTTCTGCGGCCCATTTTACGTAAAATATAAGGGTCTGAGAAAGGGGGTTTTAAACAAGATTTATGTCGCTATTTTTGTGTGCTTATCGACTAAAGCGGTTCACTTTGAAGTAGTTTCGGATTTAACGACAGAATCATTTATAGCTTCTCTAAAACGATTTTTTGCCAGAAGAGGTAAATGCTCAGTTCTGTACAGTGACAATGCAAAAAACTTTGTGGGGGCCCACGCCGAACTAAAGCGTCTTTACAATCTTGTATGCAAACCAGATGAATATTTAAGCAACTATTTATCTTCCGAAAATATTGAGTGGAAATTTATCCCTCCAAGAAATCCTCATTTCGGGGGAATTTGGGAAGCAGGTATAAAGTCCTTCAAGTACCACTTAAAGAGATCTATTGGCAATGCGAGATTGACATATGAAGAATTTATAACTGTAACTAATCAGGTAGAAGCAATTTTGAATTCTCGACCACTGACTCCTTTGTCATCAGCAACTGATGATTTAGAAATTTTGACACCAGGTCATTTCCTTATTGGACGGCCAATTAATTCAATTATTGAGCCTCAGCTATTAAATTTAAATGAAAATAGATTCGGATGAAATATTTGTGTTTGTATTTTTTGTTTTTTTTTAATTTCAATTATATAGCTCATTATGCTACTCATTATGCTATCGTATTTAACATGTGTTACTGTTTTCATAATTATTCAACTTTGGTAAGAGATTTGTTCAATTTTTATGTAAGTTTATTTAAAATCTATGTTTTTCAATTGTTGAATGTAATACAATACATTGCAACGCCGGGCGGCATGTTAACGCCTCTGCGCGGGTCCCCGAACGATAAGGAGCAACGCTTGGGGTCTTGGCTTTGCCAAGCAACCCTAAAGCCCCCATTGTGAGAGGAGCGTGGGAAACCACCCCTCGGAGATGCACTTCCAACGTTGTAGCTAGCGGATGCAGCCATAGGGCTCTCGCTCCCAATCCCTTGTAAGGATACATGCGTATCCTAGTCTTACTTTAATATTATGCTCATACTCTAATTGTAAATAAATTTAATTGTTGTTGTTTTAACCACGACTCATCTATGCAGTCACCAATTCCATTATACAGTCCACTGCTGGAAAATTAGTTTTTCCCCCTGAAGCCAGGCGGCTTCAGCATCAAAGCATACAGTTTCCATAGAAGCCAGTTTCAATGATGTTGAGCCTCGATGAGCCTCTCTTACTTTGAAAGTCTTCGTCAAAAACTATATTGCTGGCTTGTAGGCCGTGATCCATCCAGGATGTTTCCCGGCTAACGTTTTACCTGAAACTTCTCTGATTTCCTTAGAGCACAAAAATATTCAATGAGCGTAACAAGTTACCAAGTTACAAACCATTTATATGGGTCTGTAACTTGGTCCCGTCTGCATCAAAGCAACAATATCAGCATTGAGGGTATTTTAAGTCGGACCTATATCTTTTGTTTAAAGACAACTTGTGTTGATTATGTTCTAAAGCATTACTGTCCGTTATTTGTTAGCGCTCCGAAATTGTTCGTTTCTGTTGCATTTACTTGAAGCAACTCTGAAAGTAACTAAGTACGAAAACATTGGCTTTATGACAGTTTGTAAGCGAATGAAATCCTGTTTACTTTTACCCTATAGACCAGGGGGTAAATAGAAGCACCTGATTTATTTCCTAATTAGGTTAATGTATCTGAATAATCGCACTATACACAATGAGTCACTAACCATACTCAAACTGAAGCCCGTAGGTTATATGCTACTCTTTGAATCCTCCAAATGTTATATGAAATCACTTAAGAAGAAAAATAAGACAAAAAAAAAAAAAAAAAAAAAAACTAAATTATGCTTTGAATTCATGTAAATTTTCATGTAAAAGTAATTTAAATCAAAATTTAATCTTCTAAAGGTAGAAAGAATAGAAAACTGAGTTGTGTTCATTCAATCCAGAGTACAGTAATTTTCGTGTAAATAGAAACTACTAAATTGCACGTCGAAAATAGCTGGTAAAATAAAATACATAAACAACTATTTTTAATAATCTTCCACATGACAAGTAAAACCAGTTAAAGATAGTTACTTCAAAATTTTTCGACTTCTGAAAAGGAATAAAACTTTTAAAACAACATTTTTTATTTTCACTGTTCATCTCTAACAATGAAGACTACAAAATATTTTGGGAATATGCATAACTCTCAGTAACTCTTCTATCCGTTACCAAGTCTTTACTCTCCAACAGTTTAGTTTCAAAAGCAAAACAAGTGTGGTTTTAGAGTTTGTTCCCATTTACCATATTGTTCATTTTGCCATTTTACTCACCTATTCCATTTATTATTTAGCTTCAAAAATTAAAAAAGTGTGGCATTAGAGTTTGTTTCCGTTTACCGTTTATTACATTTTGTGCTCAAAGAACCTAATTGCGTTTCCTTAAAAAAAGACCTGATGTCCAGTCGCGACAGAGTGCTCAGAAAGGATAGACTTGAGAATATTTATAGCGACTGTGTAAAGTGTTTTTTTAATTCATTTGTTCTCAGAAGAAGATTGATGCATATCAGCAAACAGCCAGAAACATGCAAATTGGAGGTCAACCTACAAGATACACGTTGGTTGAGCGTACTTGCTAACATCAACAACTGGGAGAATAAAATACTTCTTGCAACTTGCTACAACTTGCTTGTTACAGCTTGCTAAACATAGGAAATGGTTTGGAAATAACGACTTTTGATATGCTTCTTCAACGGTCCGAATAGAAGAAAATTTGAGGCCCTGGCTGTGGCCTTACAATAACTCTTAGCGCTTTTGCAGAAACTAAAAAAAATGAAAATACAAAATGATGCAAAAAGTACAGTTCATGAGTTGAATCAAATTGAAGAAAACCAATAAAATGTACAGTAGAACGGCGTTCATCCAGCCGTCGTTTATTCGGATCTAATTTGTAGCTTTCATAAAATCAATGCTTACATCGATGATTTTAAATTATGATAGCAAGAACATAGCTTTACATTTTGATTAAATCTATATTTCCTGCTTAGATTGTACAGTAATGGTAATCTAACAAACACCTAAGCAGCTGAACTATTATGATAAAGCGTTTAGATAATCGTGCTTTATTCAAAGGACACACGTGTTTGAATAAAAGGCAGTTGGCCAAGTTTTTGTTATAAAATTATGCAAAAAATGTTTTAATGTTTTTGAAATAACTGCATGTAATTTTGCTGCAAAAGAGAGTCATCGAAATAAAGGGTAAAATCTGCAACTTTAAGTATTTGCTTTGCCTATTATCTCATGCAACCCGGATTATCCGGATTTTCGATGATCAGGGTTGCTTTTGTTCCCATTCTGTCCACATAAGCGACGTTTTTCTGTATTATTTAATGCCATATTCCCATTGGAACAATAATGGAAAAACTTTTTGTAAGGCTTAAATTACTAGCCGAAATAACACTGCGTCTATGATCTGTCCCCACCCTTCCCACCGGTTTTTGGCACAATTTGACCGTATAGGGTCAGAGATATTGCTCACATAGGTAGGAGATATAGCTGTAAATAGTAACTACCCAATTAAATTCTCATCATTAATAATTACACTTAAAATTACATTATTGTAAAGTTTTTGTATAAAACCATTATTATGGTGGAATCAAATATTTTTTCATAATATATTAATGAATCAAAAAATTACAATTTTTTGAAAGTACGCAAAACAGTTTAAGAAACAAACCAAGGAATGCCGGAACATTAAAGAAATATATATTAAGTTACTTTGTAAATTGTTTGACTCAATTGTGTTTCATTTTCGTTTTATAATTCCAAGTAACCAATATATAAGCCGCGTAATCGCTCTTACCATACAAACTAATGATAACACTCCCAAGTAGCAGATGCACGAACAGTTCTATTTTTGTAGGAGAGATTGCGCGGTCTTTTATTTAATCAAACCCACTGCTAGAAATAACTACTTGTGCTAACACTGTTCGTCTAGAGAAGTAACTTCATAAGAAATCGTTTTAATCAAACTATTTTGCTTTATTGCCATTCTGGAAAACTTTAGAGCAAAAGGTATGAAAAATTTTTGCACTCTTTTCGCATAAGCAAAGCAGTAGAAATCAGAGAAATTTTATCGCAAACGCCCTGAACAACCAGCATGCATACGCGTACCCAACTATTTGCCCCCCCCCCTCCTTGGGCGTAATCTACATTCGCTTTACCTTATACTAAACGTCTTAAGACACAAATTTATAAATACATTAACTTACTATCGCAAAACATAATTTTTATTTATGTGAAACTGTTTTATTTATTTTAAATTTAAACATACAGACCTGAGTTCGCTTGAGTAGCTAATAACTATACCGTTTCTCCTATTTGTTTATTTCATATCCATTTTTTTACTCATGACAATAATAACTAAACTATTCGGGTAGAAACGTAACTTGAAATACATTTTTCTACGATACATATTTTACATTAGACGCATGTGTCACTTACTTTATGTCTTTTTTATTCAAAGCCACCACTTCTCTATATTTTTTCTACTTTTATTATTAATAAAAAATCACTCAACAGTTTTCCATTTTCTATTTAACTAACTACACACTCCCTACCTAATGCATAACAAGAAAATAATGTTTCGATGCAAAACATTAGCAGCGGTATTGATTTTTTGTTTTACTTTTCATGAAATAGTAGAAAACTCTTCGAGCCGTATCACTTCAAATGCACAAAGTGAAAGTAACCTTTAAGATCGTAAATTGGCTACGGAGGTTCTCATTCATATGCAAATTTTGGTTTACTTATTTTTTTTTTTGCGACGTGTACTGTCGTTTACTTATCTTTTCTTCGAAATGCATTTACGTTTACTTTCTGCCTTGTAAGGCACCACTTTAAAAAGTTGAGACGTTAAAACCGCCAAGTCTTACTTTTTTAACATCACAAAAAAAAAAAAAAGTTATGATATGTCATGAATGACTTTAAACTTTTCATTAACTTACCCAATGGAAACGGATAATTACTCGTATTAATACCTCAGATCTGCGTAATGTTTTGTATAATCTCTGGCACTACAAATGTATGTACAAAGTGCGTTTTTTTTGACTTGTGAGCTTTGACGCGTTACTTGAGAATGTATGTTGTTGTTGTTTTGAGGCTGGCAATTTGGGGTGCACTGCTTTACTTTTTCGATTGTACCGTAATATGGTGTGAAGTCTGACTTAAACAGTACACACATGCCGCAGAGAACCGTTTATAGGGTAGGCAACCATTCACAGAAAAGCAACACATTCATACAAAGGAAGAACAAGGATAGGAGAGAGAAAGTATTTCCATGCACGAGCCGGGATTCGAATCCGGGACCACCCTATCTCAGAAGGATTGCTCTGACCACTAGACAAAGCGGGCGGAACCGTTGAGAATGTGAAATTAGATAAAAAGATAATGGTATTATTACAATTCTTGTTTTGTTGTTGTTAAAGAAATGTGTAAATAAAACCGTTTCTACATATAAATGTGTCTAACATTTACACTGTAAAAAAACGTGACTGTTATTTCCGTGGAACGTTTCAGGATTTCACAGGTTTTCATCTATTGCCCCGTAAAATCAGGTATATTGTCAGCCGCGCAAACGTTAATCAGTGTGGCTCAGTTGGCAGCGCGCGGGGCTTCGAGCAGGTAGGAGCCAGGATCTGGTCCCGGCTGTGACAATCCAGTGTTTGGACTTTTAAATTGCTTTTATTTACACCGTGTTCAAAATGTTCTGTAAGTTTCTTTCACTTTCTAACGGAATGTTCTAGAATGTTCTACGTTCATATAAAAGCGGGAACCTCACGAGTTGTGGGCAGTTCTCTAGTTCTTCCATGCTGCGAGTTGCGGCAAGGTAATAAAATATCTAGTTTAGTTAAACGTCCTCTGTGATTATTTAAAACATCGTGACAGATTTGGTGGAAGCGCCGGGTAACGGTTTGATAAACGTGGATACCAAAAACCGGGGCCATCGTGAAGTCAGTCGTTTTCCCTCTTTCTACCGGGCCTGCTTCAAAATTTAATTGCGCAATCCACGTGATCCCATACTTTTAAGCGCTTCATCCCTTCTCTTCAAACTTACAATTCGATATGGAGCACGAAAGTCTTAAAACTTCAGTATCTTCAGTTGATTTTGACATATACACAGCAAACAATAGTTCTCATACATATTTCATTGAAAAAAAGATCAGAAAGCAATATAAATAGTGCAATGGTATTTTTGATTATCATACATTTAAGTATTTAACATATGTACTTTTTATGTTTTGAATTGTAATTATTCTTTTAAATTTTAATTGAGTGCGACAAAAATGCTGTAAGTTCAGATTACTGCCGTCAAAACTTAAATAAAGAAAACAGATTATTCATTACATTTTTGAAATTTGTGAGATACAATAATCTGAAAATAAATCTTTTGGTAGTTGATCAGTTTAAATTTGGTGTTTAAAATGACCAACTTCGAAAATTCTCAGACCTTTTAAAATTTATTAACATTTTAGAAGTAAGATCCTGATTTTACAAAATTTCGTCTTTTTGCTTATGATTATGTTAATCTTATTTGGTCGAAATAACCTGAAAATTTCAACCAGAACGTTCAAGAATAGAGTAAAATTCAGTGAGAAATTTTTTTTTCAAATAATATATAACACATTTCGAGAGTACACACTTTATTTACAAACATAAAAAATAGCATAAAACAGCTTTAAAATTGAACAAATTCAGTGATAATCTGTTACTAACGATGTGACAAAACTAATAAGCACAAAAGTTACTAATGTACCCATAAGCTACAAACTAAGGGTTTGTGTTCTCAAGTTTTCAAAAACTTGAATATTAAAAAACAATAACAATGATCGTAAAAATGTAAGTTCAGAGGAATTTGAACATAATTCCCCAACACATTTATTAATTGCAATAATGGTTGTTTATGTGAATTCCAGCCAAGTTTCATATGAAATCTGAGATATAACTGCCTCTTTAACTATTTTATGGAAAAAAAAAATTCATGAGAAATTAGAAATGTAATCACATGAGGTTTCTAATTAACCAATTCAAATCCTTAATATGACACTTGAGACAGTCACTATGATACTTGAAAGTTGTTAAGAATGAAATTCGTATTTTTGTCTTTAAAGTACTTTTAAGTTTTTAATAGCAAACACTTGGATGAAATTATTTGCGATACACAGTACATTGTTTGAAAAATTATGCTGTGTAAACCTGTTGGCTTATTATGATTATATATTTAATAAATATATAACCATTGTATATGTTCATATTTCATAGTAAACTTAGAAAAATTAGAAAACGCATTTTGATCAGTTTAAAATATTTGATATCTATTAGGACTTTATTTTTATGAATATATTTCAAAATCACCCCCTATCGATTTCGTACATTCAACACAGTACTTTAAAACTATTGAAACTGAAAAGGTCTATTTAAACATACTAGTGCTTTAATGTATACTATTTACACATCGTGTCACACAGGTACCTTTTTTAAAATCTTTCCGCATAAAATTAGTTGAAATAAATTCAATTAGACTCATCATTAAAAATGACCTAAATCTTACATTTTCAAACATATTAACCTTAAGAACTGTCAATTTTTAATTTTAACTTTCTTTCCTGTCAACGAAAATTAACTAAATCACAACATTAATTTGATTAACAAATGATAATAATCAGAATTCTGAACGATTTTTAGTACATGTAAATGTAGTCACTTTTTTGTGATTCAGACTAAACTTAAATTGCTCTTTTATTAACAGGCAGATACCCTCACACGTTTTTTACGAAATATAGAATAAATAAATTAAATAATACTATAAAAAGAAAAATATTACTTACTCAATTTGTAAGGCATTATCTCCTGTTAGAATTTTGAATTTTCTAATTCTCATCCAAGTCTGCATGTCTGTAACGGACAGCAAACTCGACTCGAACTAAATGCTCTTTGTAAGCAAACGCCGTTCTGTCGATAGCCGCTGGCCATAGGGTTGGGGACCATGGGATCACTTGGATGACTCATCCCAGGAATTCGCTCGCTTGAAGCAGGCCCGGTAGAAAGAGGGAAACCGACTGACTTCACGATGACCCCGCAAAAACGCCCTTCGCAGAAGCCTTCGTTTAAAAGGAATACCTCCTGAATTTGAACTCCACTTGCCTAAAAGTAAGAAAATGGCGGAAAGCAAAATGGCGGAAAGTAAAATGGCGGGAGAGACCACTACGCCAGTCATCGTATCGCCTAATTTTCAGCAACAAAGGAATCCGTCAACCTTCCGAGGAGAGGCTGGAGAAGACCCTATGAAGTGGCTTAAAGAATACGATAGGGTAGCTAAGTTTAACAGATGGGATGATATGATGTGTTTAGCCAATGTCTATTTCTTTCTCGATGGTACGGCAAAGCAATGGTTTATAAACAACGAAGATGCTTTAAATTTGTGGCAGGCATTTCAAACAGGATTAACTGGTCTCTTTGGGGATAAGCAAAAGTATGCCAGGAAAGCGGAAGAGCAACTGAAGAACAGAGCGCAGCACTCAGGAGAAGCTACACAATCTTACATACAGAGTGTTCTCGGACTTTGCCAGGAAGTTAATCCCTCGATGCTCTACAGTGAAAAAGTGTCACATCTAATGAAGGGAATAGCAGAGGACATTTATCAGAGCTTATTAACAAAAGAAATTTCCACGACTGAGGATTTCATTAAATGGTGCAGCTACATCGAGGATATGAAGCAGAAGAGGGTTGGACGACGGAAATTTGAAAGACTTCCAAATGTCGTACCGGTTGCATCTATAGAGGACGAGTTAGATCTGGAGTCCCGTATACGCAGAATTGTCCAAGAAGAAGTTCGACGGTTGATTAATGGAACTGAAGAGCCCATAAAGGTCTACTCTCAATCTCTGGAGAAAATAGTCCAAGATGAAGTTGAAAAGGCTTTGGCACCTATATCGGAGAAACGGACGGAAACCCGACGACGACCAACTTATACGGTGGCAAGTAGATCTGGAGTTTCTGACCAACGCCCGGCAGTGCAGCCAAGAAAAACTGATGTTTGGAGAACAAGCGACAACAGACCAGTGTGTTTCCATTGTGGAAGACCTGGACATGTTGTGCGCAATTGCCGAGAGAGAAAAGCTGATCTTGACAACTATAGAACACGCCGACAACACGACAACGAATTGAACGCTGACAATCTCCCACGTGTAAACTTCTCACGCCGATCAACGCCTAGTCCAACTCGAGGCCGATCCCCAACACGCCGTTACAGATCACCGTCCCCATATCGCCGATCCAGTCAATCTCCTAGCCGTAGAAATGAGGAAAACTAGATGATGCGTCCTTCGTTAGGGGTGAGGCCGCTTGCTCGAAAAATCCTTCAATAGCCGCCAAAATGTCACGTAATCATTTGAAAGTAACTGTTGACAACCACCCAGTATGTGCTCTTATTGATTCCGGGGCTTCATTTTCCATCATCTCAGAGAAATTTCGCCGTCAACTAAGAAAAGTTATGCTGCCTGTAAAACAGAATGTCGTTTTAAAAGTTGCTAACGGAGATTATGTGCATCCGTTAGGTAATTGTATTCTCCGGATCGGCGTAGAAGACCAACTGATACCGTTTGATTTTACGGTGTTACGTCATTGTAGTCATGACCTTATCCTTGGATGGAACTTTCTAGAAACCTCCCAAGCCGTGATTGACTGTGGTCGAAGTGAGTTATTTTTGGACGACGCTGGCCACGAACTCTGCGCACGGGATACGTGGAAATTGTGTGCTTTAGAAGACTGTATACTTCAACCCCATTTTATGACTAAAATACCAGAATCAGGCTATCAAGTTGAAAGAAATCTAAGCATAATAGTAGAAGGCAATAAAAATTTGCTCTTCGACCGTGATATTGCTATACCGTCAATGATAACTTTCCTCTATAACGGCAGAGGTGAAATTTGGGTTACCAACATGCAGTCCGAAAAACGAATAATCCCCCAAGGAATGTGCATAGGTCGAGCCGAGTTCCTAAATGAAGAAAATTTGTGTTCGATTGCTGCCGCTTCGGAAAAAATGGTTGACCTTAATTTAATATCGGAACCCCTCGTAGACTCTTCAGCAATGATATCGACCGATTTAAGCGTCGACCGAAAACAAAAGCTGGCAGAATTGCTCCGAACATTTTCTGAAGTTTTCTTGAAATCTAAGAAGTCAACAGCCACACGCACGAATGTAAAGCACAGGATTAACACTGGTGAACACGTACCTATCAAGCAAAGAGCTTACCGCGTCTCTCCAACCGAAAGAAGCATTATTCGAGAAGAAGTTCGCAAAATGCTTGATAAAGGCATCATCCAGCCTTCTGAAAGCCCCTGGTCGTCACCCGTCGTACTCGTAAGAAAAAAAGATTTGAGCTGGCGTTTTTGTGTCGATTATCGCAAACTGAATAACATTGCAAAAAAGGACGTCTATCCGCTGCCTCGGATAGATGATACACTGGATTGTCTGAGGGGCGCTACGTTTTTCTCTTCCATGGACCTTTGTTCTGGATACTGGCAGATAGAAGTCGATGAAGCTGATCGTGAAAAGACGGCATTCATTACTCCAGAAGTACGAGTTTAAAGTTATGCCATTTGGACTCTGTAATGCGCCTGCGACCTTCGAAAGAATGGTGGATAATTTGTTGCGCCATTTGAAATGGACTATGTGTCTTTGTTACCTGGACGACATAATAGTGTTCTCGGAGACTTTTGAAGACCACATTAACCGGTTAAGTACTGTTCTGAAATGTATTCAAGAAGCTGGTCTTGTACTAAATCCAAAAAAATGCCTCTTTGCTGCTAAAGAAGTAAAAATACTGGGCCATCTGGTATCTAGTGCCGGCGTCAGACCAGATCCTGGCTCCTACCTGCTCAAAGCCCCGCGCGCTGCCAACTGAGCCACACTGATTAACGTTTGCGCGGCAATATTTTCAAAAAGGTTTCCTGAATTGCTATACGTTGCACGAATGCAGAATTTTCACTGTTGAGAAAAATATGTTTAGGTACTAGTTTTATGATTGACTGAGCGTGTTTATTAAGTTTATCGGCTTTAGCTCGGTTACAGGCAGTCCAAATTGACTAAGCTCCCAATGAGATCGGACTAGCTGTAGCTTTGCAAGTCAAGAATTTCAGGCAAGGGGTATGCTTGACTCTTGCTTGCAATTCTCGCTTAGCTTTGACCTGGTTGTTTTAATGATTCTGGATCTTTCATGGTAAATCAGGATGGTTCTAATCAATTACATTAAACTTACCTAACTTTTTTTGATAATTCCAAAGACACGACTGCTTTTAACATGGAAATTTCTAAATTTTTCAGAAAGTTTCTAGGATAGATTCAGAAAGGTTGCTGAATTTTAGCGGAAAACTTTCCTGGTTTTGCATGATATGTTACTTGCAGAAATTGGACACATCAGCATCCCATTATTTTCCAGGAACTTTTTACAGTGTACAAAACTATGCTTTATGGGTAACAGGACAGAAGAGTAGGCAGTGATGTGGACAAAGAACGCATTTGTAACACTGTGTACTACTTTTAACTCCACACAATTCTCTCCGTGTTTAAAATTGCTAATACGTGTGCAAAAGAATTCTCTTTGTTTTAAATTCAAATAAAAAACAAATTCAGACTTAGAGCAAAACATTTAAACTTCATTGCAAAACAGAACATTTGTTTTTGCAGTGTATATGAAGTTGCTAAGCAACATTGAACAGAAAATTTAATAGAAAAAAAAGCTGATATTGCATTTTGTTGAAAAAAAATAGATGCAAGGCTGTAGATAAAAGTTGTATGATGTTTGTTTCATCTATTCATTTTGACATCATTGCTTTTATCATAAATTAAGGCACTCATCAATCTATAAATAACAATCACAACAATATAACTCACTTTGCTACACTGATTTTTAAAGACAATAGTCATACTATTCTTCTAATCCATCTCGAAGTAATAAAAAATCACAATTTTTACTGCTCAAATACAAAGGTTTGAACCGAAAATATTTTTTAGAAATATAAGTATCTTTTTGAAAATATTTTTGCGCCCGCGTGAAAAGCTAAGGAACAGCGTGGCTCTAGGCGAGTCACAGACAGGCAAACATACTTCCAGACATTTATCCAGACAAAATTCCTGCTCTATTATCAGTAATGATGTTCTTTTTATACTGTCAGAATTGACATTCGAATAATATGACAGTTATGATAGTTGCGTTTCTCATATCTGGAAACATTTTGCTTTTGCTGCTGATTGAAATGACAAGAAATTCTGATCTAATTTAATATCTTTTCGCAACGCAAAAAAATAAAATAAATAAAACAAGACTAAAGTAAAATAAATAATAATAAAAGAATTAAATTGTTAAAATAGTAATATTTTGCCATCTTTGAAGTTACTGATGTTTTCCTTTCGCTAAGAATCCATAATTATAAGTAATGTTTCATTTTCCTATCAAGTGTTTATTTCCATGCTTGTACAAATTGTTTTTACTTTGATGGATAATGATTACGCTTCTCATAATATAAAAATTTGAAAGGTTTCCTATATCACAAGCAATACTGAGTTATTTTACATAATGGTTCATTTGTAAATACCAAGGCAAAAAAAGGGTAATATTAGATCCTTTTAATATTGAAACAATGTTACAGGGCTTGCTACATACATTTTAAACATGTGTTATCATACGTACCAGCCGTTTACATTATCTTGAATGTTGTAGTTAACTAAGAAAGATATTAAAGAAAGATATTAATGGAGTTGCAGTAACTGCGTACAATTAGTGAGTATAAGATTGAAAACAAAAGTGATTAAATCTGCACCAAAAGTTAATTTCTATAAAAGATAATTGTTTAGTGATCGGAACATTTTTCTTTTTATGATGGGAGTAAAACGTTTTTATAGCCCAGCAACACGGAAAATATTATATTGTTCTTAGCATTAGAAACCTAAATGGTATAAGTAACTGAAGCGATGACAATACTTGAATCATGCTGTTAATTGTTGTTTTTCCTTTAACTGATTGATCTGAGAGTGATTTTTTTCTCATTTTTTATTTTGGTCTATTTTAAGCAACATGTATGAAAATACTTTAAATCACAATTATTTTAAAAAGTTCAGTCAAAACTAATGTCAAAAAAGATCGATATATATATATATATATATATATATATATATATATATATATATATATATATATATATATATATATATATATATATATATATATATATATATATATATATATATATATATATTCTTTTTGCTTTCTCTGTGAAGTGGAAGATAATATCTGAGAAAAAATGCGTGTTACTAAAATTTATATTATACACTTTGTTTCATTGTTGTTACATTTTTTAAAAAAAAAATGTTTCTATTTTTTGAGCTTTTACTTTTTTTGTGCTTTTGGTGTTGCATTTTAATTTCACATTATGCATTAATTTTGAAAATTTTCACCTGTGTTCAAAAGTAATTGATGAAATTAAATTTTAGCATTTTTTACGTAGTCTTTGTAATTTTAATAGTAAACGAGTGGCATTAGGTTTAAGTTCCTTGCTAGAACTTTGTTAAAATCATAATTATGACTTCAAATTACTTAATACAATAGTTGATTGCAGTATCACTGTAAAAAACTCTACATAGCTTTGTTTAATTTTCTTCATATTTTATGGATTTTCTGCAAAACAAGGTGCAATTTGTGCAACTTAAAAGGTTTTTTATTTTTTTCGTTTTCCTGAGTTATTGATGTACTGTATTTTCTCTGTAGATCAGTCAACATTCTATTTAAATTTCTCAATGCATTCATTTTGTTCTAAAGATAGTTTTTAAACAAATAGTAGTGCAAATCACAACAACGATAACTATAACTTAATGAAATAAAGTGGTATACATAACACACAATTACTAAACCCACTTAAATTAATTCTATCCAATATTTCGATTTAATGGGAGGCCTAATTTTTCCCATTATGTTTCACTCAAATGAACAAATAAATAAATTAAAATATGTGTTTTACGTGTCGCACAAAAAAAGTAATAAAAGCCAATCATCCCTGTTCCATTTTTTTCCCCTCAACAATTGTAGAAGCAGGTTATTTTTTGCGACAATTACAATAAAACCGAGTGCTTCTTAAAGATGAAAATCTATTCATTTCATACGTTTTTCTTTTAACGTATGTTTTTATGGAGTTTTTTAATCTACCGCTTTCATGTCACTGGGAACAGTGGGTTATAGTTTGCATTATAAAAGTTAGACACTTGAATTTTTATGATGAAAAATATTCATCATGTACGAAGTTTTAACCTTAGTTTAAAATTGTATAAATCATAATAATATTTAGGATTTTTTTAGTGCGAAAAATATTCTGAATTGTGGAGTTAATCGTCAAACTGAATTTTTTTCAATAGAACTGAAGAATTTCTACTTTCAGGAGATAATTGAATTATCTATAAAATTGTTGTCCTAAATCACCAAGGATTGAGAATTTGCATCGCTTTCAAACAATCAATCAAACAAGCACATCAGAATACAAATTTGAATTTATAAGACGGATAACTAATTTAAAAAAATAAAACTTTGCTGTCACCTAGACAGCCGAGTGGTCCAATGGGAGCATTAAAGGTAATTAACTTATTATTCATTTGGCAACTATGTGGCTTATATGCAAAATTAGGAGAAACGTTTATATTTGGACTTAGACCACAGAAGAAAGACCTATAGATACTTAAAACAATACAAAATGCATGCTGCTTTCACCAAGATTAGTTCATAAGCTTCCAGGTGCATCGCATCTAGCAACTTACGCACCAATCAAGGTGAAAGCAGCATGATATGGTTATCGGCAATGTGGTATCGCATTCCAACATTTAGAATGCGATACCATAGGCTGTGACGGTGATCATCTTCTTGCTTCATTGATAATGTCTTAGCTAATTAACATATAATTGCTGAGTGACATTGACAGTGGGTCAGGTTGGTGTTAGCTTTGGGTCCCATTTTCGAACTCCAGCCACGCAGTTGAAAATCTTGAGCACAAGTTGCACCAAAAAAGTAGCACTAATTTGGTTTCTACAAAGGATATTGCTCACTTGCGCACGATGGGCCGAAATATAGTCAATTAAACGCCTGCCTTTTTACGAGTAAATTGATGCCGGTTTTGGTGTAACATATCATAAAATAGTTTTTTTGAAGTTAAGTTTCAAGATTTTTATCTAATTTACGTCTTTGGGAATAATAATAAAGAATTTTGAGACAAGTATCGTTTCAAAGAAAAGAAAAACCTGCTAAATTTTATGAATTCAAAAATATGTTAAAAGGAAACGGTGGAACTTCTGAAAAAGCTTCGTTATGCAAGCATTTAGGTAAGTCTCAACATACTATATAGAAGCAAAAATAGGTCTTTATCGCAAAGTACTTTCACTCACATTTTATACTTTTTCGGCCTAATACTCTCTGATAAGAAGCCGGTCAGAAAAATGTTATTATGTAAGAATATTAATATTTTTTTCTTCTCTACATGCAAGCTTAATAAACGTTTGCATTTGCAACAAATATACATGTGCTAATGGTGTAGATATATTTATTTCTTTACAGTCCCGCATTTTTTTACATATATCTGTGACGCAAAACATAAAACTTATCTTAATATTTCTCCCTTGGTAATCACTCGTTGGAAAAGTTTTAGATAACTATGTTCTAGATGTTTCCTGCTAAATATTTAAAAAAAGAAAGAAAAGGCATAGATTTGTTTTTGTTATTGAGTAAAGCAAAATTTTTGGAGATAAATTTATAATTCATAGAAAACGAAATGAAAAAAAAAAATGTTCAAAATTGGTATAATAGAATTTATTGTTTCTTATGTATACGTTTAAAATTGTGTTCAATAATTATCAATAAGGAAGACTTTTTTTAATCCTATAGAAAAACTAGTTAAATTTAACAAAATTCACTTGAATATTGGTAAACAAAATTTAATACACTACAATTGAGTCTTACACGATGTAACCGGTTTTCAGCATTTAAACAAATTATAAATTAGTATCATTTTGTGTATAATGAGTGGTTTTTTTGTGACACATATATATTTAAAAACATAAAATTAGTGTGATTTTTAGCTTTACTTGCTGCATTTTGTCATTGTATCCATAATTAGGAATTTGTTTCCTTCTCACTCTATTTATTCAAAAAATATATGACGATTTATCTTCAAGTACACACGCTTCAAAACACGAGGAAAACATGCATTAATTTCAATTACGGTTTTATGTGATTTATATTGAAGAATATAACTACAAAAAAGGCGGACTCTTTGTTTTCTCCTAAACGATTGCAATTCCCAAAAGGTTAGAAGAAGTGATTGATCCACTACAATCTAAATGTTCTTTAAACGTATGAGAAATTGCAGAAAAGCATGACATGGTACTGAACTGTTTTTATTTTTATCATTATACGTTAGGCGTTTTTCTAGTCGTCATTTTTTTTAAGCAAAGACTTGAATAAAATATTTCATTTTTGTGTTTGAGTTCCAGAATGAAATCCAAAAGCTTACATATTTATGCGTAGATAAAACTTTTCTTTTCAAACGCATACATGCAATACATATTTTTTGTGTATGTGTTTGGACAATTGATTCATTTAAAGGGGTTTTTTTAAATGTTTTCTACTTTTATTTAAATTAATCCTATTAACATAGAGTTATAGATCAATAATTAATGTCAAGGTGGATAGCCTTTTTCTTTGAATGATGCGGTGCATCGTAGCGGCATTGAATAAATGTAGCTCTCAAATAGGGGGGAATTAGAGATTTTTTGTCCATTTTGATACAATATCTTGAAACAGTTCACCACTGCATAATGCTTACGGGTCTCGACTTTTCTTCCTATGTGTTTCTAAAGGCAAATAATTGGATGAAGGTTCAGTGGATCATCTAGTCAGTCCGGCAGTTGATTTGTTTTTAGCTATAAACCAATGTGTCACCAATTTGGTGGAATGCTCCTGATCATTATATCCGGCTGAAACATCCATTTAGATGCACAAAAAACGCGAACTGAAAATGGACATTAATGCAGGGCTCTCCAACCTACGGCCCGCGAGCATATTTTACCCGCCCGCAGAAGCTTACAAAATGAAAACGTTTTTTTTTTTTAATTTTATAATATCTTTCTTTTTATGAATTTTAAAAGAAAACTAAGCCAAAAAAAATGTCAAAAATCACTACTGAGCTGCATGATCGTAGCTAGAGGGGGGCAGGAAGGGGCAACTACCTCTCCCTAGAAGATAGTCTTAATATTTACCTTCCTCTCTAAAGTTACCAAAGATAATTCAAAATTACATTTTTAAGAATAATTCAAAAAAAAACTTCTGGAGAATAGTCGCTCTTTTTCTTCATTTGGTAAAAAATATTCTTAAATGTTGTTTTGGTGATTTTAATTTGAAACGATTTCCGCGGAGCGATTCCCACCTTTCCAAACTCCTATTGTCTCAACATATAGGAGAGTGTGCCTAAAGCGGGTAGAGCTTCCAAAACGGGTGGTCCATCGTATGACCCCCCCCCCCATGGTGTGTAAGCGGCGATGCATACGGCTGTCGTGTTTACATGAACACCTTCGAATTTTAATCAGTTCCAACGAAGCAGCAGTGAAGCGGCATGGCGCAACGAGGCTTAAAATTAAAAAAAAAAAGATACATTTGAGGCAGTGAGAAGCAAAGGGATATAAGTGGTAAAATTTAAAAAAAAATCGATAATCAGTACACATGGTAGGTGAACCTCTCCTCTGTCTTGGGGCAAGAGATGATACTAGTAGCCCTGGTAGTTGCTGCTATACAGCATGATTTAGAGAAAAAAAATCAAAGAAAGCCTACCTAGGATGTAATCTTTAAACGCGTTTTATTCAAAACTTGAAAATGTCCATCCCTTTGCTTCTCACTGTTTCATTTGTGAAAAAAAAAGGTAGTCATTTCGTTTGTTCCTTTTTTTAAATTTAAGGTTATAATTATTGAAATAAAGAACGTGCCCTCAGGTAAAGCGAGTATAGAATTTAATCAATGGATACGTACAACTTATATATATATATATATATATATATATATATATATATATATATATATTTTTTAAAGACAGGTAGTTAGTCAACTATTTTAATTATTTATAACTTCATGTTTTGTTGGAAAATGTACCAAATCACAATTAGTTAAGCTTACTCACTTTGTGCTCCCTGGTAGCAAAGCGGGGTTTTAAAATGTTAATAAAGTTTGATGATAAATAAATATTGGGATTGAAATAATGCAAAAATCTCTCTTTATTTTGAAATTCAAGAGCCCTGTTAGGAAATAAAACCAAAATTGTTTCGATAAATATCCGAAAATAACAATTTTCGTGCGTTCTTCGAAAACCTACTCGCTTTGGGCAAGCCTTCCCTATAGATTTAAAAAAAAATGCGTTTTTTAAACTTTATCAAAAAGACTTCTGGAACAGGTCCTGAATTCTGACCATTTTTTTAGCATCATCAATGATATGCCTGAAATGTGTTTCCACTACCTCATTCCCAAAAGCTTTTTGAAGAGAGGATCTGAACCTTCCTCAATTTTTTAACATCATAAATCACCAAAGTGGGTGTAAAATTGCGTTTTGGAAACTAGTTTGAAAGGAGAAAAAAACTTTGAATTTACCAAAGATAACCTAAAATTGAATTCATTTTTGAAAAATAATTTGGAGCATAATTGCAAACTATATTTCCCTTAATTGACAACAATTAAATGTAAATGCGAATTTTCATGAACGTTTTGAAAATTTCTCCAGAGGTGGACGCTGAAACTCGTCCTTCAACCATCTCTAACACCACCAAAAATTGACTAAAACTGTACTTTTGGATTTCAATTTGGAAAAAATTTCGTGGGATATGGTTTGATACCCTCATTTCCGTCCTTCGTCTAATCCAAAGACAGCAAAAAGCCTTTTTTAGGATTTATAACTTTTGGTATCTTTCTTTTCTTCAAAGCAAATATATTTTATAAATTCATTCGTTTCGTTTTTATAAAATAAACTTTAGTATAGGGAATTGCGACGAGTAAGGGCGGCAGCATCGAATTACTGCCTGGCCTCAAAAACTGGCACTGGGGGAAAAGGGACAGCTAAAAACGATCATCTTGTTGTACCTTGGCTTGCTCGTCCCTGACTGAATTCCTGGCTACACTCGTGCCACTCAGTGCTTAATACAGGTATATATTAAAAAAAAGAGGATGGGGGAAGGGGAGCTAGTGTTAACTAAATCATCTGAATTGTAATGCTGTTGGATCTTTGGCCCGCCTTGCCTCCAAAATTTTACAATGTGGCCCTTGAGCGAAACAAGATTGGAGACCCCTGTATTAGGGTATCCCCCCCCCAAAAAAAAAACTAAATTCGTTTTTTCAAGTCGCACACCCTCTTATATTTTTTTTCCTTTAAGGGCAAAACAATTGTAAAAAAAGTTTTATATAATTTGAACAACGGCAACCCGTGCGCAACTTGCACATGAAAGTGTAAACCAGCACTGTGTACTAGGCCGAATAATTAAAAAAAAATGCACTTGTAATTTTTACAATTGTTTTGACCTAAAAGGAAAAATAGAAGAGTGACTTGAAAATCGACTTTCGGTTTTTTGGATCACTCTAATGGATATTGTAAGTCCCTATATCGTGTGCATCTCCTTACTTTTCTGAACAGCGTTCTTGTTTGGTTCAGTCATCAACTTTCTTCGGATGCATCGCATGATCTATGTAATAAGTAATTTAACTCGCAGTTGTTAGTACTGATTGATTTTAGGTTGTTGCTCCTCATTAGGGTGGTCACAAAAAATCGATTTTCGAACTTCTTCCGCGGTACCCCCCTAAAATGTGCCAATGGACTAGAAAACATGATTTGCAAAGTTTCAGCTCAATCCGATACTATTAACACGTGCCGCAAAGAGTCTAAAGTTACGAAAAGCAGTGATTTTTAGCAAAAAATCGTGGTTTTTCTTCTTTAAAACCAAAACTTTTCATCATAGAAACTTCGTTCCAGTTTCATTTTATAGGAAATTTTATTCTCGTGATAGGTTATCTTATCCATTTTAAAAACAAAATGTATAGAATGGTACAGGGCATTTTTCAGGTCAGGTCATGGAAGATACAATCAAAAAGGAATTTTCATGCAAAGATCTAAAAGCATTACAATATTCAATTACATTTATTTTCTCTTTGTTGATTTAATTTATCCATTAAAAAGGCTTCATTTGGAGGCACTTTAAAAATTAAATGCAACAAATTGTTGATTTAAAATAAAATAACTAAGCAATTCAAAAGAGAAAGCAGAGTTAAAAAATTACAAAAAAGAAAAGAAAACATCTAATGCATTTTATTGCTTACAATGTTAAATTATACATCATTATGTTATTACTTTTCATTCAGAAGTTAAAGTGGTAATGACTTCGATATGACAGATTTTGATTAATGTGGAAAAATGTGCCTGCATTCGGGCATAACTTGTAATAGAAACTCGTTAGTGAAAAATTAGTTTTACACCTGTTTCAGCTGTGCCATTGACAATCTTTAAACTGTTTACTTTCTTTTTAGCTTTAATATAATATTAGTTTTCACAATATTCATCCATATCAGTATTAAAGAACTTTGTATCGATTCGAATCTCTGTAAAAAATTGTATCTCTTAAAAAGTTTGAGGAGAAATGAAAAAATCTACTTACTTGTACAGTAAACTAAGCTTCTTTCAGATTGAGCTGTGCTTTTGTATCCCTATCATCACAATCATCTTCATTATCTCCTACTTCGGATTTTAATTTTGCAGCCTTCTTTGTTTTAATCTTTTTTTTCTCTCTAAAGTATCATCAAAAAAGGAAAATGCAACCTTCTCTGAGAGTTCAGGGACCACAAATGATTAATTATTTTAGGTAGTTCTGTGCCTACATCATCTTCATAAACACTCTTGTATTGAACCAAATATTTTACTAACTGTAGATCTTGGTTGGGGGCCAAAGCTGGATCGCAGACAATAACCCATACTTTTCCATAAATATTGTTGATAAACAACCAAATATCTTCAATAACTTTTATCTTTAAATCAATTAAGGAAAGCTGATCCATGAGAAGATATATTTTTAAAGAGTATATGCGGCAGTGAGAAGCAAAGGAATGTAATTGACGAAATTAAAATTTTCGAGATAATAATTACAAATAATAGGGAACGTCTCCTCTGCTTAGGTGCAAGAAATGGTACTAGTAGCTCTGGTAGGGGCTGTTATATAGCATGATTTAGAAAAAAAGTTCAACGAAAGCTTACCTAGGATCTGAAATTTAAACGCATTTTATGAGGAACTTTAAAAAGTCCACTTACATCCCTTTACTTCTCACTACGTCATATGAGGTAGTAAGAAGCAAAGGGATGCAAGTGACAAAATTAAAAATTTGGAGATAACCAGTACGAATGGTAGGTGAACCTCTCCTCTGTCTTGGGGCAAGAGATTGTACTAATAGCCCTGGTAGGTGCTGCTGTACAGCATGATTTACAAAAAAATTTCAATGAAAACCTACCTACACTGTAAAAAAAACTGTAAATTTTGAAGAAGTTATCCGTATTTTTTACAGAAAAAAACTGTTCGTAATAAAATACAGGATTTCTCTGTTTTTTTGAATCTGTAACCGGTTATACTTTGTTTTTCTTCGAATCTTCGAAATTTCGCCCGCGTGTTTGGATTTTGTTTCTCGTGCTCGAGTTTTTGATCTTATATTTATTTAAAGGAGTAAGTCTTAAATCGTTTGCAACTTCCATTTCATTGCATCCTAATCAATATTTTATTATTATGTTTTTTTGTCATCTGTTACAGAGGCATATTCGGAAATTTACCTTTGTATACATGTATTTCGTAGTAGTATAGTAAATATTGAAATGGATTTATGAAAGTATAGTTTTATTTTTTAATCTTCATAAAATAATAAATCAGCTTGAATAAATAATAAAAATACGGAAGATTTCTGTAAAATAAACGGAAGAAAACTGGCGTCCTGGCTGACAGTTTTTTTCTGTAAATTTTACGGATTTTTTTTACAGTGTAGGATCTGGTCTTTAAACGCGTTTTACTCGAAACTTAAAATAGTCCACTTGCATTCCTTTGCTTCTCACTGCCTCATAAGACAATTGCCATTCATCTTGTGTGATAAATAGCGCCAGATACTCGAAAAGTAACATTGTTTGGAGAAATATTCCCTAAATAAGTTAAGTAAAGTGGAATGAACTTTTTATAGGCATCCCTAAGCTGCTACTGTTTTTATATTCTCAAAAAGAAAACTTGAAATTTCACCTGTATTGCTTATTTTGTTTTTAATCTTCTATACTTGCTTTGAATAGCCTCTTATGTATACCATTCATCCTGAAATTCTTGAAAAATATCTGGCTGAGGACTACTGGACGTACCTATTTTGCCAATCAAAGCTGCTTTCAAACCAACTTCTAAGATGTGGTAGCGACATACTAAATACAAAAACTTTTTCTGTAACAACTGTACTCACAAAACGCACGTACTCACAAACGGTTTGTACTGCAGAAAGGAACCATAAAATGACTGTCATTTTAACGAAAGCCCTAACAAGTCCTCGTCTAAGAACTCATTCCACTTTCCTCGGAATCGTAGTTTTTCTTTTCTCTGGGGTGTCGAAAACCCTTACAAGAGTGAGATTTTTAAGCTAGTGTTTAGCGCTAACCACCGAGGAGGAAAGCAACGTTCCGTATTTATGGCCTCTACAGCTAATTTCACAAGTTTACATGCAGTTGTTTGTTTTAGCTTTGAGTTTTAGAGACATAACTATATTACAGTGAAATTCTGTTACAACGAATTTCAAATTACCAGAAATTTTCTTCGTTGTAACGAGGTTTTAGTAGTAATGAGATTCGAGCTACGTAATGGAAATCAAATCGCAGCTGAAAAATTCTTTCGCTGAGACAGATATTTCGTTGTATCGGTATTCGTTGTAACAGGATTTCACTGCATATATTTCTGATAATATTGCTGTTTTTGCTCTGATAGCTAAACATTGCAAGGGGGTTACAACCATTAATTAAAAGATGCAATACAATTCATATTATAATGATTCGCTCTTTTTACGCGATTTTGAGGATATTAGCTACGACCTAACTTGAAAAATCCTGAATAATGTTCCATCAATTTTTACAAGAATTTAGATGAAAGTAGACTTAAGAGAGAATAAAATTCCCTATAAAATGAGACCAGAACGAAGTTTCTAGAATGAATAGTTTTGGTTTTCGGATGAAAAACTACGATTTTCTGCCAAAATGTGCCATTTTTCGTAACTTTAGCCTCTTTGCAGCACGTGTTAATATCATCGAAATGACCTGAAACTTTCCAAATCACATTTTATAGTCTATTGGAACAATTTAGGGGAGTGTCGCAAAAGATTAGTTGAAAAAAGTTTTTCCCCGTGTACCTTGTTCTGTATTTGTTACGTTAATGATAGGGGACAAATAACTCTTATGTGAAAAATAAAGTCAAACTTGCTACAATACCCAAAATAACTTAGAGAACAATCGAATGTTATTTTACTGAAAAAACAATCAAGTGCTTCTTTTTCAAAAGTTTGATTTTAGAAACGATTATAATAATTGCTTAAGCCCTGAAGTTTTAAAAGTTTAATCAAAAGTTTGCATCGGTTGAACTGAACAGTCTGTTATGCTAACTTTTTGAGTGTGCAATAAAAGTTCACTTTGGTACGCAATATTAATTTTGATTCAGATTATTTTAAAAATTATATAATGTGTTGCAGAAATGCCTTTAAGTAATCAGATAAAAAAATTTAAAATTTCCGATAACAATTTTTTAAATTTCCGATAATTTTTTCTGCTCGGTTTACCAAGTAAAATCAAATATTTGTAGTTTAAAAATAAATATATGATTTAGCCTTTATTGGATTTCAGAATACATTTATTAAACCAAGGAAAAACTGACGTGGAGAACGGTAATAAAATAATTATCCTCAGTTTTTAATTTTCCCGTTATGTACTTACTACAAGCAGAAAACGACTTTTTAATTCCGACGATCTCATGTTAAACTTAAAAAAATAATGCGCACATGCAATCAGCCTTATTATATCTTTAAAGTTACAGCATTAAGCACTTCTTTCAAAAAAATTAGGGTTAGAAAATCTGATTTCTTTTTTATTCTACTTCAGTCCACGCGAATATCTTTGGATTTTTTCCGCTTAAATATAATTACTGATTCAACTCACGTACATCAGTAAGTACGTCTCTTGCTTCATGTAATTCATCTGAAGAAACAAGCTGATGCATGATCAAATTAGCGAGAAATTGCTTCTTGAAGACAGCTTTGGATATGTGCCGTGAATTGTTACTGTGATTGTTATGTGTTCGGTTTCTTTTCTGTTGCAAAATTTAACTGTGTTATTACTTGTATTTTTTTTTGGGGGGGGGGTGACAATTAATCAGTAACTTATTTTGATTCGATATTCTTGTCATATATTGCTTTCTAAATCTGACTATTTCCTGTTCAGTCGATGCAAGTTTTTTCAGCTATTTTTTTTCATCAGCGCTGGCATTTTCAGGTTTATAATTAAACTGCTAAAGACATAGCAAAAACAGGTATACTGATCACAGTTTAAGATACTGATCAGCTATTTTATTTTAGGATTTATGATTAAAAGGAAACATAAAATAAAAACCAATTCACATACATATAGAATGCTTGTTTTTGTCCCAAAATTTAGAAACTAAGTCAAAACAATTAGCTTGTGTTGAAGTTAAAAAAAAAAAAAGACTCTATGAAAAATTCATGACTATTCCTGGAAAATAATCGGAGGCTAATATGCCTAATTTCTGCAAAAAGCAGGAAAATATTTCGCTAAAAGTCTGTAACATTTCTGACAAACTAAAATCATCAAGAAGAATTTAGAAGTCTTGAAAAGAAAGTCTTTTAGAAGTCGTGAAATATCATCAGGTTTCTAAAAAAATTGGAAACCTTCCAAGAAAACTTAGATAAATTTAATAATAGTATGACATCCTCCTGATTTACCAAGAAAGCTCTTACAGCAAATATGGTTGAAGCCAAACGAGAATAGTAACCATATAGGGTAACGGCACCAGTCACAGACATGTTTAAGACATCACTCTAAGGTTAACTTAATTTTCTGAGCCTTTTAATATATTTAGACTTTTTAAACTATTTTTCTCTTACGCACTTAAATCTCATCTAAAGTTTGGCTGCTTCTGTATCCTCTAAATTAGTTAATTCTATTTTTGCTTGCTCATTTTTGAAAAAGATTCGACCCTCAGATACAGACATCGAAAAAATCTGATGATATCCAGCAACAAACAGGATGAGGAATGGATGAGTAATCGACAAAACTCCCTTTTTCTCATCAAAATGAGCAAAAGTTCTTTATTTTTTAGAACTGAAGTCTTATTAAAATCGAATGAACATGAAACATCAGCGGACCTTGTGGCGGATGTTTATAACCTTCCACCATTGCCTTGTAAATACCAACTGGCTAATAAAGTTCACTCTCATAACACTTGATCTCTGCAACATATTCATGGGGCACAGCAGCATCAGTTTTACCGCCTAAAAAGCTTATTATTTAAATCTAAATTTATGACTGTCTGGTGACCTTACGCTACCGAACATATATTTTTTTTTCATCCAGTTTTTGTGAAACTACAATATCCAGATACTGTACTTTGTCCTCTTTGTGAGTTCTCTGGAAGTGTCATAACTTAGCTGAAAGCAAAACACCTGCTAAAAAAGCAGAGTATATCTTTACACTGGTAGCTAAAGGTATTTTCAACACTAGTGAGGAATCTGCGTCAATGCAATTTGTTGCGATTCAATAAACTTTTCTCCAATATCCTTATTTTGTTCACGAAAAACTGGTTTAATCCCATGAACTCTTGAAAAGCTGCCGAGAAATAATCAGTGACCTTTCGGAATTTTCTCACAGTGCATCTACAAACTACATCATGCACAAAATAGATTTTGTAAAAAGTAAAATAATTCTATACAAAAACTGTCTCGGGAGGCAGAAGAAAAGTTAAAAACATATAAAAGATCTTTTTAGGATGTAGAGAAATCCTGATACACCATTTTATGTTTGGTATCCTGCTCAAAAGCTTGAAAGTATTCCTGATTTATTTATCTAAGGAAAAGCACATTTATACTTTCATGTATTTATATGCTCATAAAATGATATTTCTATTCGGAAGAGCTTCCAGTTCAACGTTTTAGGATCTGTCACTTGTAAGATTGCTGCGAGTAAACATTCCCAGGGGCGGCAAATAGGGGGAGCAAGAGGGGGCGGTTGCACCCCCAAATATTTTGCGCAAAATATTAAGAAATCGGGAAATTCAATTCCCATAACGCGCGAATCAGTGATCATATGCAATAATTAAAAAAAAAAATCTGCAGACGATCTTTAGTAAAAGTTGATGAAATTCGAGACCTGTCCAGACACGAGCAAATGTTTTTCGATATTTAGGGTAATAACTTAGAAATTCATGAATCATTTTCAGAACTTTCAGAATAAAAAACTGATGGAGAATAAGTTTGTTTCAACTGAAGAAGAAATTTCCTCATATGGGTTAAATGCCTCATACTTTTAAGTTCAGAGTTAAGATGATGCTTCTGCTTCTAATGTGAAAGGGCAGTGCACAGGTGTGACTGGCCCGATTTTTACGAGAAGTTCCTTGGTATTTTAAGTTCATTGTTGCGATTATATTTAAAATGTACGTGCAGTTAGTGAGTGAACATTGATTCCTTCTGTTAAGAGGCATATTTGAGCAATTCAATACATTGTATACTTTCATGGAAACTTCTTACAAAAGACACGCTATTTTTGAAAAAAATTCGTGCATCAACAAGTACTTTTGTTGGGTTTACTTTTGTATTTCTTTAACTGAGAGGTACAAAATGGTATTCAAAAGTTAAAGCTAGAACTCTTGATTGAGCTCCTATTATATATATATAAGAGTTTTTTTGTTAATTTGGAATTATTAGACCCATTTAAAAAAATATTTAAAAAAGTGACAAAAATTCACATGATGATGCAAAGTCCTATGTTTGGCTCAATATTTAGTATCAAATAATAGATTCATTCAGTTTCTAATGAAATTAACACAAGATTTAGTGATAAATCTAAGTTCAATATTATATGTGCAGGTTATTGAACAAGATAAATAAAGTATTTCAGTTACATGTAAAAGTTGTTGAACGAAGCAAAAAGAATTGTTTTGTGAAGAGCCAGTGTACTTCAATGACGAAAAATGAAGACTAGAGCACAAATTTTAAACTTGTGTGGGTTTTTTTAAGAGAACATTTTTAAACATGCATTTTCTAACATAACTTTGTAGCATCAATTATTTTTCACCAATTCCAATCAACTCAGCTAACTGTGAAAGATCATTTTCGTGTCTCAGAAGGTTAGAGATTTTTTTTTTTTTTGGTGCATGATGGGACAAGCAAGACTTTCATCTTCAGCTATACTGCCAAGAGCATGCCACTGGACATTGACGGAATATAGTACCAAGATTTCCTTTTTTTTTCTGGATTCCAAAAATCGAACATTAAAAATTTACTTTAGAAACGACAGTATCAAGATCTTTTCCGTTACAGTTTACTATAAAATAAATTAAAAGCGTGGAAATTAAAATTTGAATTTCTTTAATGACCTTACTTAAAAAAATGTACTTTTCTCCGCACGCACCCCACCTCTTAGCCGTAGGCCTTAGGTTCCACCGCCCGGGGGGTCCGCGTAGCGGGCCCCCCGCACGGCTGAGTGCGGCTATTTCATATTGAGAAAATTCATGTTTAAAAAACTCGACCCCCCAAATGAAATGTTGAAATGCCGCCCCTGAACATTTCCCAACTTTTTCAGGCGGAAGGAAATAAAATTCCGCAAATCTATACTAAAACTAAGTGTTTGTCAGGGGAACACATTGCCTTCAAAAATTTTTTTTTTTAATTTAAGTAAGTTGTGTAATTCTTTGAAACCTTAGCATGCATAATTATTTAGCAATTAATAATTTATTTTCAAAACATAAAACATATTTTCCACTTTCTTTAAAAATTCACAAAAAAATAACAGTTTCAATATTTTAAAATCCCTAAGACCTTCTTTTTTGTTTTTGCACCTATTTTAAAAATGTTTTTGTTAAACGATCATTGCAATCATCTCTTAAAATCGATGCATTTATTTGTCTTTTAATTTATTAGAAAAATATCTGTGGTTGTTTATGTGAAACACCATAAACATTTCTTAAGAAATTTTGTTTTTTTTTTAAGTATAACATGCTCTAAACATTTTAGAAATTTAAAAAAATGTTTATTTAATTCAGTTTTATTAAATATATTATCCTGACTGCGAAATGTACATATAACTTTAAAGCTGTATCTTTATTTGATAAAAATCCTTAGGGATTCCAATGACATGAAAACAAAAAAACAAAAAAAAAAAAAAAAACACACACAAAACAAAACAACAACAACAAAAAAAGACGATTTAAAGTTTTTCTTTTGCATAAGAACGCATAGCGAGCAAGATCTAAAACCACTAATAAAATTTTAAGTAGTTAAACTGAAACGAAACTTTTCCTCTGTGTTTGAAAAAAAATTTAGTTTTGAAAAAAAGCAAAAAAAAATAAAATAAAATTTTTATTGTTTGGTCATTTTTGAAGTGATGTGAACCCTTAATAATTATTTTACGGAAGTTCATTGACAACTTATCCTTACGCGTCACATGCAATGAGCATAAACATATAGCTCGTAATCATTTTACTTGGTCCAAGCCGTTTTTTCGAACTATAAAAAAAGTATTTGATAGAATCTCAATATATGTATTGAAAAGGAAATTAACTAAACATCTTAATTTAAAAAAGATAAGAAAATGATTGTTTTTTCAGAAACTTCCACTCTACACCATGTGCTCACTTTTCCCCAACAGACCATATCCATTGATTTGTCACGAAAAATATTTTTGTCATAAAGTATTGCCTAAAAGTACTTGCCTAAAAGTATTGTTCTGAAAGTATTGTTTTATCTCTTTCATAATCGTTATTGTTCATTTTTTTAGGCTGTTCAAAAATTATTAGAGAATTAAAACTAATAATTTTTATTCTGCGATTTTTTAATACTAAATATAACTTCCAACTCCTAATTATTTGCAAGTAGTACTTTTTTAAAATAAGTGAAAGTAATGTTATCTTCTGCATGTTACCTTGCCATTTTTATTTTCAACTCTTTTCTCTTTAGAAGAATTTTGAAATAAATAATAAACTTTGAATCTATACGCGAATACATTTAACTTAAAATTATTGTACGGTTATATTTCATGCAGTTTCGAGGTGAATTGAAAGGAATTGAAAATCGAAAAAAAAAAAAATCAGTTAAGACTCGTAAGTGCTTTTTCTCAAGGGCTTAATTAGAGCAAACATTTTTCTTAGTGAAAAATGATTTTAGATTACGATGTTTCGTGATTGAATAAAATTAAGAGCGGCAAGAATTTTGAGAAGATAGTTACACATTTTTCCTTCACTGGAACGCTAGTTTTGAATATTAATCTGCTATGACACGTTCATAGAAAATATACATTCATTATTTATAGAGATTTGTTACACTGCTATTAATTAACCTTTTAATGATATTAATTCAAATTCCAAAGCATATTTTATTGTTTAAGAATTAGGAGCAATCGTTTAAAAATATTTCTTGCTTAACAAATATTTTTAATTTTACGATTCATGACTTTAACACTAATATTTTGCATTTTCCGTAAAAACGTTTTAAACATTTTAAAAATTAACATTGAATATTCGCACTTGTAATCTAATGCATCTCCATATAAACAATTGTGCAAACTGTATTGCGATTAATTCATCACGAACATGATTTATAAATGCTTAAAGAAAAATATCCGCGGAAAAAGCTATATATTATAATCAGCTGTTTTTTTATAGTTTTATAATAATTAAAACGATTACCGTAAGAGAATAAAATTCAAAATGTACAAGGCTATCAAGTTGAAAAATAGCTGAAGCTATTCATGGGAAAGTTAGAAACCACCAATTTTGAGAACTACACATAGCTAAACTGTTTAACGTTGCAAATTAGCATTTATTTTTCTTAAAATGTAGTTTTTTCAAAACTTTAAAAATAGAAAATAAAACTTTAAAAGTAAATAAGGTCATTTGTGATAAAGGGTAATATGGGGTTAATTGAAATAAGCTCTAAAAAATGTTTGGTTAAATTTACAGCAGAGCGTTTAAAACAAATGAATTTAAGATATGCTTGATGTTTAAAACAATAAAATAAAATAAATGCAATTAGGTAGCAGAATTAGATTATCTTTAGCACAATTAGGGCTCTAAACATGAGAGTTTTGTTCGTTAAAGAGCAAAGATGAGAATTTTATTTAAATTATTAAACACGGTGCGAAAAAAAAATGTGTACAAACTTGCTTCATAATCAAGAGTCCAGAGTAATAGGAAGAACGCGCTTAAAAATACTTTTCTGAATTATTAAAAGACAAAACTTTTATTTATAGTTATAACTGTTGCAATTTTTTATAAGTTACTTACTTACTTTACTTTTTTATTTGTATGGTTTTAATATTATTGTGTGTTATCATTTATGATTATTTTTTTATTTTTTCATATTGGAACTTTGATTGCTGTTCGCTTTAAATTCCTTCTTATTCTTTATTAAGTGATGAGAGTTGATCAGGTTTCAATAAAGACTTGCCAACAATGAGATGGCACCGATGTAAAAAAAAAAAACTCTTTAAATGTGTTTTTATTTTTAGATATCTTTTTTTCTGTGTTTATTTCTTTATTGCTTTTCCCACTTGAAGGAAACAATTGAATTGAATTAAATTGATATAAATTTCATTGAATTTTCTCTCAGCTTAACAATAATCTTTGCAGTTTCAGAGTTCTCTAAAACCACTTTTTTTCTCGAGAATGTTTGCTATTTTCAATCCCTCTTTAATTGTATTTCGGGTTCAAACAGCGGAAAAGCAAATAACATTTTATCGTTATTTCCGCTCGTGCCATAAAATTCTCTTTAATGATAAGTGAATGTTCGTTTAGAATGTCGAATTAGAATGGCCAAAGAATATCAAAGATATTCTTTGGCTTTACCTTCTTCTACTTTCCACCTGCTACGTCAATTACTAAGCGCCCCTCCCCTCCTAACATCCTACAACGCCACATGTTTCCCATCTCAGGAATGTATTAAATGCTTTGCCCTTCATGCCTTTCTTTCTTATCAGTAATAGTGCTCTTTTTTATAATTTTTATTTTTTTAAGAAAGAAATTTTCTTTTGTGCTTGACTAAACCAGCTCTTGAGACTTGATGATAAACGATGAAATTAAAACACGATTCCCAGTTTGATGATCCTTAGGTGTGTTTTAAAACTTCATGAAAAATGTCTTTACTTCTGACACTCGAATAAGAAGAATCAGACCTTTTTTCTTGTGTATATAACTTGCTAGTGAACCGAGAAATACTGAATAAGTAAAAATAATGCATCTTTCCATTAATTCGAGTACAAAGTCCATGCTACGTCTCGCTTTCATTTCTTCACACTTTAAAAACATTTTAAATGTTATTGTTAGTTCCGATTTTTTATCTCATTCTAAAGAGATGGGAGGGTTGGAAATATTTTTCTTATCCTGATAGGAATTTTTCGAGGGACCGCTGTAGTTGTTCGAAAGTTCTAACACTTAATCTAACAGTGAGTTTTAAAAAAAACTTATGATTTTACCCTAATGGAAGTTTTAGGGAGTGTTTATAAGTTTCTTATTGAGAGTTTGGGAGATTATTGCCCTTATTTTAATGGGAATATTTAGGGACTGTTGTTCGTAGTCTGATAGGAATTTTTTTAGACTGTTGTGCTCATTCAAGGATTTTTTAGAGACTAATGTCGAGATTCAACACAGGATTTTTGACGACTGTTTTCCTAGTTCTAATTAGGATTTAAAATGTCTGCTGACACTATTTTGAAACTGTTGCCTTTGTTTCATTCGGGAATTGGGATATTAAGGTGAGTGTAAACTTTACTTGCGAAGTTTTCTTATTTGAATTTTCATTTTGAAGAAATCAATGTCGAAATTTTAATATGGATCTTTAGATATTTTTTTTTTTCATTTCTTTATGTCAGATATCTAAAAATCCGTATTGAAATATCAACATTAGTTTCTAAAAATGCAAAGTCAAATGAAAAAACTTCGTTACTTGGCATAACTTTCATTTTCGAACTACACCGGACAAGGCAAGGAGACAGTTTAGTCCTTTTCATTTATAATACTTTCATTTTTTCATTTATTAAAAAAATCGTACTTGGATCCTTCACGTGAGATTTTGCATACCGATTAGAAAAATACTTGCATTCAAATATTTTCTTCTTTTTGGACAACTTTTATGCGAAACCAATTAAAAAGGCTAAACATTTATTTTTTAGACTTCATTTGCTGTTTCACAAGAAATTAGGAGAAAATAACGGATGGATTAAGCAAAGTCCTCGTTCTGCGGTAGAAGCGCACATTTGTGTAAAAAATTCTTGCTTACATTGAAAAAAAAATGTTTGAAATTTTTTTTAAAGTAAAAAGTTGAGGTTCTTACGCGTTAATTAAATGATTTTAAGCATAAAAATCAAAACATTGTTCTTCTGACACAACGCCTTCAGTAGGTCCTCGGTATGATGGTGTAAAAATGGCATCCTCGCTTTATACCATCCTCCCATCCGTGTTTGTGTGCGTGTGTGTGTGTGTGCAATGACATTCACTCATGCATGACGTACATGCATTGAATTAAAAGGTTTTCTGAAAACTGTTTCAGATTTAAGAAATACTTTTTATTTTCCACAAACAGCAGTATCATTTTTCATTAGTTTTAGCTTTTTAAAGCACAAAAGATGTTTCTAACCACACGAAAAGCACAAATTATAAAAAAAATCCTTCAAGCTGATACAGCACGATAAATATTTGAGACTAAAAAAGGAGACTAATCAGAAAATGTTGAAGATAAAAATGCGTTGAAGAATCTTGCAAGAACACAAATAGATGCTTTGTATCATAAAAAAATAACTGCTTTGAATACTATGTAATTTAATTGTGAGGCAAAAATTTTTAATTGGGTGTTCTAGAAAAAAAAAATATAAAAACTAATTAGTATTTGAATCAGGAGTAACGCACATTAACATTCGAAGTAAATCAAAGGCTCTGAAAATCCGATTTTTAAAATTGGAAGAAGAAATATTTATTATTTTTTATACAAATTCTTCTTTAACAGAAATTTCTTCAACAATGCAATTAAAAGATAAGCAGTGTTTGTTCAAAGTATAGAACTTTTAACTTGTAGTATATTCTTTTTTTTTTTCATTTTTCAGCATAAAAAAAGGAGCATGTACAAACAACATGCAAATGAGTTTAATTGTTTTGTTAAAAAAAAAAAAAATATTTTAAAGACAGCCTCCATACCGATGCTGTATTTCATTTACTATTTCTCTTCCACAAACTAAAAATTATCCTATCAAACGGCATTTACAAAAAAAAAATGTTCTTATAGTAAATAGTCATTTATTCAATCTTTACTGAAATAAATACATTTATCTTTTATAAATTTATATATACTAACAGTTTTACTAACCTTATTTCGAACCATTCTTAAACTGTTGCGTAACTTAATTTAAAAAATTTCGTCCCTCCCCCAGTTAAGTGTTGTTTTACTTAATTGTATTTTGTTTGATTGAATATTCTCCGTGTTCAATTATTTATTTTTTTTAGAAATATTTTTACTTCAAAATATTCTAAAAGTGATTTTAAAGCATGCTCTAACGTCTAACAAACTCTGAAGTTGTTTTGGTTTTAAATATACAGCGAAAACAAGCTTTAAAGTTGTAATGAAATATATTTAAGTGGTTTTTAAACTTCAAGTGGTAAGATAAACTCTTCCGTTTTTTTTCAATAAAAACATGGTTCTTAATAGATACAATTGAGGCAGTGAGAAGCCAAGGGATTAAGTGGCAAAATTAAAAATTTGAAGATAACCAGTACACATGGTAGGTGAACCTCTCCTCTGTCTTGGGGCAAGAGATGGTACTAGAAGCCCTGAGTTGCTGCTGTAGAACATGATTTTAAAAAAAAAATCAATGAAAGCCTACCTAGGATGTTATCTTTAAACGCGTTTTACTCAAAACTTGTAAATGTCCACTTACATCCGTTTGCTTCTCATTGCCTCAATTTACTTGTTTCCTTTTTTTTTTTTTTTGCTTTTTTTTTAAACTAGTGTAATTCTAAACTTGTCGAAAAGTTATTCTCATGTTTAGAGACACATTCCAATGACAGGTAAAGCATTGTTTCTAAGTCTAACTGGTCGTTTGAAATAGTTCTAGCAATAAACAACTTTAATATTATTATATAGTGAGGTGAGAGGTTTTCTGTACTTGCTTATTTGGTTTTTCAGTATCATAGGTCACACGGTTGTAATTAAAATATCATGACGACATCGAGATGGGAGGCGTGTTCACATCAGGAAAGAAAAATGTCTTGAAGTTATATGAGAGCACAAATCTATTGATGTCATCAACTCCTTTGAATTATAAGTTCTTTGGCATTTAGTTAAATAAAAACTTGTACAAGAATGTAGTTTTACTGAACTAATAACTAATTATTTACATTATGAAACGTGAAAATAAAAAATCCTCATTCACACAGCACTTTTTTTTTAAATTTACAAAGAAAAAAAACAACTCAAATATTAATTTGTAACCTATATTGTCGTTTTGGAATATTTGAATGCTAATTTATTTCGATTAATCAAAACAGCGTAGAAACTTTTACACTATATGGCAAAGGGATGTAAGTGGACATTTTCAAGTTTTGAGTAAAACGCGTATAAAGATAATGTCCTACACTGTCAAAAATGAAACGCTCAATTTTGACGATTCGGCAATCCTCGAGCACTATTTCGTAATTTTCGACGATCCTTTCGTCACCGAATCACGTGATATTTGACGAAGCCAGAAATCTCAAATTTTTCACGAAATTATTTCGTCCCGATTTCGTCACATTGCAGTGCATTCTGGGAGTTTTCTTTTCAATCTTGTACTTGCTCTTTAAATTATCTTACCTCAATTATTCTAAAGGATTCATAAAAAAGGTTAGTATTTATAGAAATTTGTATGTGCAATGTGCCTTCTTTTATGTATTGTTACATTTTTGTTTAGTGTTGTGTTTGCAGTTGTATTTAAAACACATTAAAATTGAAAACGAACGGTTCGATTAGGTTTAGAATTCTGTGTGCGTTAACTTTGAGTCGCCTCCACGTTAGGCTTAGCTAGCGTTTTTTTTCATTTGTAAAAGAAAATGTTGGTTCGTTGACATTTGTTTTCAAAAGTGTACTTCCTTTATTTCGTTAAAAAAACTACAAACATGACTAAAGTTTGTACGAATTTAAACTTACAAAAAAAAACCCCTCCCGTAGCTTAACTAACACAGATGATAAATACAGCGCTTTTATAAAAGGCATAGAATTTTGAAGCTTTTACTTTCAACATGGAATATATTACATGGTTATGTGTTTTCATTCTTCTCCATGAATTTTACAAAAATAATTCTGTTAAACGAAGTGTATTTTTTAGTTTAATAGTTCAAATTTGTTTCGTTCTGCATTTTTATTTTCTTAAACAAATACTATATACCAATCCCCCAATATGCTTACCAGCTTACCCCAAGTTGTTTATAATAATCTCCTTTCCCTGCGGCAGATGTTTCTAGCAATAAGTGCTTATGTTCATTATTTGTGCAGCCTTTTTTTTTTTTACTTGCATAAACATGAAGTCAATTTGATAAAATCATTTTAAGATAGAGAAAATATTAATTTCCATAAAGAACTCCATCTTTGTTCTTGATATTTCAGCAGAATATTTTCAATATTTTTTCAATTTTTCTGCAAATTAAAATAAATTATTGAAGTGAAGTTTTAATGTTTAATTTCGATTTAAAAAGAAAAAAAAAGAAAAATTAATTTGAATTTTGACATCTTGAATTCAAATTATGTTTTTCGCAATCATGAGTGTGTGTGTTTATGTGTGTGGGGGGGGGGGTATGTGTACGTGTGTAGGCATGTGTGTTTGTGTATGAGTGTGTGGGTAGTTGCGTGTATGAGTGTTTGTGTGTGGGGGGGGGAGAATGTGTACGTGTGTGGGCATATGTGTTTGTGTCTGTGTGCAGGCATGAGTGTGTGGGTAGTTGTGTGTAGGTATGTGTGTGTGTATGTGTTTGAGTATGTGCTTGTGTGTGTATGTGTTTGTGTACGTGCGTGTAAGTGTAGGATATTGACGCAACCTATAGACGGTTTTCGCTAGAGGAGCAGCATCGTGAGGCCGGCCGGTCGACGTGACGGTGGCGCTGCAGAGGATGCTGGCGGGAAAATAAAATGATAGGACCTCAAAACAGTCAAATGAAAGCAATAAGCAATCGTGATTGCTCAAAAAAGAAAAGATAGTATAGCATGTTTGAAAATTGTAATAACAATAATAAGCATTTTTTGTTGTTTATTTTCCCACTTCATGCACTAAATTTATAAGTTTTTCTATGTCAATTTGTGTTACATGTTTTGTCATAATTATGAATTTTTCCATTATACATAGTTTCTACAGCTAAAATAAATGCAGCATTAATTTATTGCCATATTTGCCGCCTCAAGATATTGTCAACAAAAAGTGAGAAATCCCGGTCTACATTAAATCAGACTAAGAAGCATTTTATAGATGAACTTCCAATAAATCCAAATCTTTTAGTTGGAGATGTGATTTTGCTGAATATAAAGTAAAATGTCTGAAAATTTAACCGAACTTTCAATTGGAAAATTGAAAGGATAATGAAAATATATGATAAGTTTTATATATGTAACAAGCTTTGCTCACCACACTAGTCCCTATTTTCATTATATACCTTTGAAAAAAAAATCATTGATATCAGTCAATTAGTTCTCAAGACACAAACAAACAAGAAAATGCACTTTGTTATTGGGTTTCCCCTATCTTTGGCAACTCTTCTCCCTTGGCGTTTTTTATTTACTGCGTGAAAATTGCATATTTTAAAAATCAAATATGCTTAGTTAAAAGGTGATACTCCCTTCGTCTCCGTCCCAAACTAGTAAGTAGAGCTATAATTGAATATTTTTGTACTAGTGATTGATTCTGATGATTTTATGATTTTGTTCGAATATTTTTTAAAGATTTCAAGGTACTATACTATCAATTAACAACTTTACTTGGCAACATTCCCTCTTAAAATCATTACCAGCTGAGTTAAAAAAATCCGAAGTACACACGCCCTTAAGCTACGCCCCATTTTGTAAGTACTCTACCCCCAGTATAGCAGAAAAATCAGTTTTTTTTCTACTAAATTCCCATCCATCAGCTAGAAGATAGCTTTATGTAATTACTAGTTAACTTATGAAATGGAGCGTGGCTTCGAGTGTTGGAGCCCTGGGTTTTTGACTCTATTTTGATAGTGGTTTAAGGAGGTAAAGCTTGGTAAGTAAATGTTGTTTATTGATAACATAGCACAATAAAATCTCTGAAAAAATTGCAAATAAAATCATAATCACCAGTTTCAGTACTACTTAATTCATAAGTACTTTATTGGAACTAATTTGGGTAGGGAGGAGTACTTCAGAAAACATTCGTGAAGAAAACGGAATACGAAAATCAAAAAAAAAAAAAAAAAAAAACGGTGTATTTTGGCTCTCGATTTTAAAAAAAAAATTAATTAAAAAAAATCACAGATCAACGATTTTCGCACCCTTGATTTTTTTATAGCTCAAAAAAAATGAAAATTTACGACTTGATGTGCAAAAGAATTAACTCGTTTAATGGCTAAATAATGCTGGTTCTCGATTAATTGAAGAAACTCTAATTCTTGAATATTATTCAGAAATTAATTTCAGAAACTAACTGAGAGTCTAGCTGCCTAAATAAAAATTTTGTTCATCCGCTGTAAAAATAACTCATTCTTGCAATCTGCTTGAAAAAAAACTGTCAGCATCGAAATGATAATATATTTTGAAAAATATGAAAATTAAATCAGATGCTTTTCAAAGTCACAAGCGAATCGTAGCTTTTTAACTTAAGAAAAAGAACTGAGATTTTAAAAGTAATCGTGAAAACATGTTTTATTTCAGAAATAAACTGCTGAATTTAATCGTAAAACTTTCCTCGAAATAGAAAAAAGATCCATGTGCATGAGGGCATACACCCATGGACTTAAACCTTTACTTATTATGTATATATTCTCTTTTTAAAACTTTTTTAGGATGGATCCAACATCACGGAGATAATCGGAACAAGGACAGACGAAGACTTTTTCATAATTATTACAATATTCTAAATATTCGTATATTATACATAGATTTCATGTTACACATGTTTGGAAATAAAAATAAAAACTTAGGGGTAAAAAGCAAAGGTATATTTTTATAATTATTTAACAAACATTACACTAAATTAATTTTACCAAAAGAGTTATTTCACATCTGCATTTTTTTAAGATTTATATTTTCAAATACCTTTTGCAATTTTGGCAGAGAATTGTTTTCAAAGTATGAAGTATGAAATGCATGCAATAATAAAGTTCCTGTATTAAACATAAATTTGGCCAAATAAACATTCTACATACAAGCAAAATTAATAAAACAAATAATTAATTGGAAAACAAAAAAGGTAAAGTTTTTCTTAAGATTATCTAATTTTATTTTCTGTATCTAATTTTAGAACAAATATGTACTAACTTAAAGTTGTCCATTTTATTGTACTTTTTCTTTGAAATTTGTGGTATAAGTTGAATAAAAATCTTTGTTTTTTTTTCTGGAATTTTTTCATGCGATGCAATGAAGAAGAAACTTCTCAGCAATTTTCTCAGAAGCATATATCAACCTAACTGTGCATAAAAGTGGCACATGATTTATTTTTCCAGACCCCAATGTCTGCTGAGGAAGTAGCACTTTTATATTCCCAGTAGGGGCAAGGGCGATGTAGGAATTTCTACATCGTGATGCATCGCCATCCTTACATAGCGATGTAGTTTAAACAGTTTGAAATATTCTTTCCGCTTTAGGGGCACACCCCCCTCCCCAATTAGGGGTGTTTTCCTTACAAAAATCCAGGCTTTTATCAGATCTTTTTCTAATTTGGCGCATAGGTTCTTTAATCTTATGGGGTAGTACCCCATATGAATACTACACCATGGGAAACTATCCTATGTGGATTTCCAGCATTAAAGGACATCTGGGTCGAATCTGGAAAAGATCCGACGAAAACTGGATCTTTATAAGGAAAACTCCTGTCTGGTTTGCCACACATAGCGGGACGAAAACTACACTATGAGAATTCCCAAACTTCAAAAGACAAATGTACCAAATTTGGAACAGATCAGACAAAAATTGAGTTCTTATAAGACCTCTCCCCCACACACACGTGGTTTCCCACTCCATAGCGGGACGCAAACGGGAATTCCCGAGCGTCAATGGACATCTGTGACAGTTTTGGAAAAGACATGATAAAACTGATTTTTTTGTAAGAAAACTCCTCATTTGGTGGTTGTCCTCCATAGCGGGGCGAAAACTACCCTATGAGAATTCCTGAGCATCAATGAACGAACCTCTATGCCAAATTTTGGAAAGATTCAACAAAAAATGAATTTTGTTCAAGGAAAACACCCATCGGGGTTGCCCCCCCCCCCCCAACCATACATTGACGAAAGCTAACCTCCGTGAATTCCTGAGCATCAAAGAACCTCTATGGCAAATTTAGAAAAAATCGGACAAAAACTTTTTTTATATAAAGAGAACCCCCAATGCGGGGTTGCTCCCCCCCCCTATCATGGAGGGTTGAAAACTACCATGTGTGAATTCCCGAGCATCAGAGGACCTATGTTCCAAATTTGGAAAAGATATGATAAAAACTGGTTCTTTAAAAGATCCCCCCCCCCGTATTGGGGTTGCCCCCCATAGCGGAAAGAAAACCACCCTGTGAGAATTCCTGAGCATCAAATAACGAAACTCTGCCAAATTGCGGAAAGATCCAACAAAAACTGGATTTTTTGTAGGGAAACTACCATAGGGGTTGCCCCCCCCCCCCCATAGAAGGCCGAAAACTACCCTGCGTAAATCCCCGTGCATCAAAGAGCCTATGTGCCAAATTTTAGAAAGATCCGACAAAAATTGGATTTTTTCAAGGAACACCCCCCCTTTCCCCTTCCCCTTATAAAGTGATGAAAACTACCCTGCGTGATTCTTGAGCATCTAAGAACCTATGCGGCAAATTTAAAAAAGTTCGGACAAAAACTTTTTTTTAATACGGAGAACCCCCAATGGAAAGATCCGACAAAAATTGGATTTTTTCAAGGAACCCCCCCCCCCTCCTTCCCCCTTCCCCTTATAAAGTGATGAAAACTACCCTGCGTGATTCTTGAGCATCTATGAACCTCTGCGGCAAATTTAAAAAAGATCGGACAAAAACTTTTTTTTAATACGGAGAACCCCCAATGCGGGGTTGTCTGTCCCCCCCGCTCCCCACATAGAGGGACATAAACGACCTTGTGTGAATTCCCGAGCCTAAAATAACGAACCTCGGTGCCAAATTTGGAAAATATCCGACAAAAATTAGATTTTTTGAAGGAAACCCCCCATTATGGGGAGGGGGGGTTAATTAGATACGATGGGGAGTTTAATCTGCAATGATTTCTTTTACCTTTTTTAAGAAGTTGTTTGTTTGCATTTTTACATAAATAAAAATTTGCTTGACATATTTTATGTGCCTTTTTTTTAACAATTACTTGTCTTCTTTTTTTTGGATGGGAAGGGGGGGGGGGAGTGCAGGCCCGTTGTTTCAATTTTTTCCCAAATATGACAAAGAGTCTGTACTAAATAAAAATTTTACAGAAAATCAACTAAAACAACGGCCAGTAATGTGTAAAAACATGAATGTTCAAAAATCAAGACGGGAGAGGGGGGGGGGGGTCAATTGACCCCCTGACCCCGTAAATGACAGGCCTGTGAAAGTAACTATACGCAATAAAGTGGGAAACTGCGGTGGTAAGATTCTGAATTTAGGATTTGATCACACGCACACAAATCTTATAAAATACTGTCGAAGCTCGTTATAACGAACTTAAAGGGACCATTAAAATCGATTATTATAAAACGTGGTTCGCTTTATCCAAAAAACAATAAACAATAAGACAAGGATTGCAAAAAAGTTCATTTTAGCAGTTATTTGTTTTAAGCGTGTTCGAATTAACGAGGTTCGACTGTATTCTCAAAAAAAAAAAAAAAAAAAAACTAATGTGCTCAAAGAAAAAAAAAGAAATAAATTTTCTTAAAAATTTACAAAATTAACGTCCTCATATATGACGAAATTAATTTGACGAAACTAATGCTCTCAAAACTACGAAAATGATTGTTAATTTGACGAAACTAGAATGAAGAAATATTTCGTTACATTTGACGAAATTCGCATCCTCAAACCACTAACAAAAGCAGTTTCTTCAATTTGACGAAATGTTCGCTCGGAGCATATCCCTGGAAGTGGTTTCGTCAAAAACGAAGAAAATTTCGTCAAATTTGAAAGTCCATTTCTGAGAGTGTAGGTAGGCTTACATTGAATTTTGTTTCTAACTCATGCTGTACAGCAGCATCTACCAGGGCTACTAGTACTATCTCTTGCCCGAAGAGAGAGGAGAGGTTCAGCAAGCAATTTTAAGTTTACCACTTACATCCCTTTGCTTCTCACTGCCTCATATGACCAAAAGTAATGAGACACTTTCAAAAATTTACAATTTTAAGGATTTTTGAAGAAATAAGAGATCAATTGCTTCGTAACTTTTCCCACATAAACCTCCAACTGTCATTTTCCAATAAAGTTATGTCACACTTGCATTTCGGGGATCAGTAACAAGTAACAAGAAGCAAAAAAAAATTTTTTTGATCATCATTCATCGTAAATAGCTGAGAATAAGCTGCAAATTTCAAAAATTAGTTAGATTACTATGTACAATTATTTTACATACTTTCGAGAAAGTATTCTTGATATTCACGAAGATATAAGCATTTCTTTCAAAACCACGAATTTCTTTGGAAGTTTTTGCCTCATAACACGCAAAGTTTTCCGCAGAAGCTTAGAAAACTTGACAGCATATAAGAGAAGTAATTTATTAAAATTTTAAATTAAAATATTGAAAATTTAATAGAATATAGACATTTAAAGTAATTAATTTTTCACTGCGCATGCGCGAAAATAACAACAACTTTCATAATCTAAAACCCAACTAGATTCCTCATATAGTGATAAAATTCCAGTTGAATATCTTAAAAATTTACAAAGTTTTCAGCGATCTAATGAGCCGAATTTCAATATTCTTTTGTAGGCAACGATATGTGAGGGATCGTTTGCAACTAATGTGTTTTTATCATGAGTTACACAGAACGATTGCAAGCAAATGTTTCAAACTTGCGAACGATCCCTCATGATTCGTGACGCCGATTACAAAGAATTTTTGAAATTCGGCTCATTAGATCGCTGATACCTTTCTGAATCTTTGAGGTAATCAACTGTAACTTTTATAAAGAAGTTGAGGAGTCTATTTGGTTTTTAGACTATGAAAGTCATAGATTGCTATCCTTCGCGCATGTGCAGTGAAAAATTAATTCATTTAAACATTCATATGCATGACATTTTTTATATTTTAATTTCAAATATTACTATTATACTCTTCCTGTATGCTGTCAAGAAAACTCTGCTTGTTACCAGCCAAAAAAACCTTTAAATAAAATTCGTAGTTTTGAAAGAGATTCTACTGTATCAGAATAAGATGGAAGAAACGAGATAAATGCATGATGACTTTGATTAACAAAAAAAGATAGGTGAAGATGTGGACCACATTAATCGAGGGAAGTTTATTGGCGGGAGGGCACGTATGTGCCTAACTCTTCATCGAATACCACTTTATCCAAACTGTATCAGAAGTAGAAGGAATAGACGAGATAAAAGCATAATGATTCTGATTAATTAGAGAAGATAGTAGAATATATGGACAGCAATAATCGAGGAACTCTTATTAGCGGAGTGATACGGATAGAGAAAAAAAGCAACTTTAGTGGAAGTTTACTTAAACGTTAAGTGAAAACTGATTCATAGAATTCGTGAACGTTAATAGATTCACGGTTATAATTGTTAAACATAGTTTGTTTTGAAGTAGTTTCTAAATTTTGTTATGGATTTAAAAATAAATAAATAAATAAAAAATGTTTTTGGTTGCCAAATGAAAAGAACAAGTGAAGCAAGTGCAAAAAGCATTGAGAAACTATATTGAAATTTGTTTCAGAATTGGAAAGCATATCTTTTTTTTTTTTTTTGCTCTTATTGTTGCTCTACCAAAAAAATAAGGCAACTTTGTTGATATAATTGTAGGTTAAAATAATGCTTTCCAAATTGAAAGGAATTCTCCTTTTCAAAAAAAAAAAAGAAAAACTTAAGACTGCGAAATCAGATTGAATGTTCTTAACTGATTCGAGAATTACATCAGAATGAATTCCATGGAATAATTTGCTTCAATACAAATTTGCTTCATAAAATTCATGTTTGTTTCCTCTTGGTATTAACTTGAATCAGTATATAAACAAAAGTCTAATTAGCAATCTGTACTCTGATAAAATATAAAAACTTTTTTCCCTCAGCTGGAGAAAAGAAGCGTGTTTTAGACGCAATAAAGAAAGTTTTTATCTTTCCAGATTTATCAGATTAATGAACCGAATAAGTGCATTTATGTATCTTTATCTTTCCTTGTAGTGTTTTATGTTAGATCATTTCAAGAACAGCTCCGGAATTACTCTTAAGTGTTATTTGTTTTCTTGTCATTGAGACTTAATACATTAAATGGGATTCATTTTCCGAAACAAAAAGTGCCAGTAACATATTATCACCACATACAGAGATAAGCTCCAAAATAAGAAGAGAAAATATCTGTGATTCACAGAAGTGATTTAAAAGTTGTTCGTTAGTAATGAAGTCGCTAAATATCTTTAAATTATCATTTTATTTTCAGAAACTGACCAACTAACAAAAAACCAGCTCATTAAAATTAATTATTCAAATGTTTGATTACCCAAAAGTCCAGTGTAAAATTTACATCAAGGAGTGCAATGATACACTTGTTTTTGGGTATTAAGATTCATACAATTCTAAAATTACATTTTTGAAGGGTTTGAACGCTTGCAATTAAAATAAAAAAGAAAAATTTCAAAAGATGAAAAAAAAAAAAAAAAAGAAATGTTCATTTCTGTGTGCTAACTTAACTTGTTGTGTGCTTAGCTTAAAATACAGATTAGCGTAAATGCAAGCAGAGAGCTATACTTGGGTGAAATTACGTTAGCGAAACTTTTTTAACCGACTTCAAAAAAGGAGGTTATAATTTCGTCTAGCGGATTTTTATGCATATATTCGTATTATTCCGAGACTACTGAACCGATTTGAAAAAATCTTTTTTTGTTTGGAAGGGTATAATTCCCAGATGATCCCATGGTAAATTCGTCTGGATCGGATAAGGAGTCCCGGATAAATTCAAGAAACATTGAATTTCACGCGTTGTGGATACGTAATCCACCTTACGTCAGCGGATGGAACACGTCACAGGTCACGTGGCTTTTCCGTGACCGGTGTATTTTTACGATGCCTTCGTCCTGAACGATTATTCTCGTGGCATATGGATAAAAATTTTCCCCGCCTGTTAATTTTTATTTATAGGTGTTGCTAATGTTTTACTAAATAGCAAAGCAGTAAATGAAATATATTTTGCTACCTTAATAGCTGAATCAATTACCTTAATATTATTTTAAACTGAAATAACTTTATTTAGTCACTAAAATGTGTGTGTGTGTTTTTTTTTTTAATATTTCAGTTTTTAAACATATTTAGTGCTCAATCCAAGGGGAATTGAAAATAGAACACCCCTCCCCATATGATTTAAATTAATATTATTCATTATAATAATTTCTTTTATAGTATTATTCTTTTACAATATGTTATAACTGATGTCTGAAGTTTGACCACTATTCTAGATTTACTATTTCACAATGCCGCCAGTTTAATTTGAAATTAGGGTCATACTAATTAGCAGGCTTCAAAAAAAGGAAGGAAGTTCTGAACTCGTCGGATTTGTTTTTTCTGTGAACAATGTTCCACAAATACTCGAAGACACCTGTACCCAGGGGCGTGCACAGGGAGAAGGGGGGTGGGGGAGAAAGAACACATGCTCTCCCGGGCCTGAGAATGAAGGGGGCCGAATATTTTTAAAACTAGAGGTGAACTATAGGGGTAGACAATATGGAGAGGGGCCCGGAAAAGTCATTTGTGACAGGCCCCAAAATTTCTATGCACGCCCCGGCCTGTACCGATTTTTTTTTTTTTTTTTGTTTGTTTGAAACGGTATACTACCCCGGCGGTCTAAGGGTAATCAAGTTCGGGTTTGATGACATTGAGGGACTCTTCAAATATTATACTCAGATTTAAAGCGATTTGTAATTAATTAACTTTGTATTATCGTCTCACTTAGTGAACCGGTTTTTATGTTTTTTTTTTTTTTGCTTAGTGGATACGGGGTGGTCTAACTTTACTCTAAAGGTTCCAAATCTTTGATTTACCCTATTTGTTCTTTAGAGAAAAGTTATGGGTAAAAAACAAATTTCATGTAATTTGTCTTAAAAACGATTAAATATAAAACCTATTGTAAAAAAATGACATAAAACAAAGTTTTTTTTTTCTCATAGTGAAAGAAAGTACTAAAAAACAGTATTATTAAGCGTAATCATAATGAAAATTTTAAATCAAGGATTCTCTGAAGCAAACATAAAATTCATTCTCATGGAATTTTTTATGTTTTCATCTCTATAATGGGGGCATTTGAAGAACCATGCGACTTTTATCACAAGTTACATGACACCATTCTGCATTTGGGAGAAAAAAATGCACTTAGTTTACATGAGGCAAAAAAAAAAAAAAAAAAAAAAAGATAATATGCTTAACGATAATACCCCTCTTTGATCAAAAACGGCGGATAGCTCGATCTGACTACATGTAAAAGCTCCAACTGAACCAGTTCTTGTGAAAGTAATTAAATATCAATGATTGTCTTTAAATGGCTAAAAAAAAGAAGTAATAATAATAAAAAAAACACTTACATCCCAAAAAACTACTTCATTTGAAAGGCTAACAAATTTTTAAACTATTTTTATCAGCCCGAGTTTGGACGTGCAATATATTTTGTCCTGTCATGTATTTCGACATCATAACTCTATTTAAAATGAATCAATGTATAATATCAGCTATTTGTCTTTATAATTGCAAAAAAAAAAAAAAAAATGCGATTGAAAATGTATTTAGATATAATTTGGACTGTATTACTAAATTTTCTTTATGAAATGTATCTCCCACAGAATGTAGTTGCTATTGAAACAGAAATGGTTTTTGAACTGAATGCTACACAAATGAAAATTAGCACTTAAAGCTACGCAATAATATGTAGCTAGCGACTAGGGACGTTAAAAGTTTGACTTGTCATCGAGTAAAACTTTAATTGATGCGAAGAATAAACAGACGCATTTTAGAATAGCAAAGCATTTGTTTGTATTTAAAATGATACAAAAAAAGAAAGAAAGAAACTCACTAGTTGTTTTTAGAATGTGTTTTTCACTTAATTCTTTGTCTGCACTCTAATGCACTTCATTTTTAATTTCAGGCTATATTCACCACATATCAACATAAATGTGTAATTCTTCTTTTTTTCTATTTTCACTTTCTTCTTTTCGTAAGCAGTCGGTTTTTTAACCTGAAAAAGAGGTGCCTTGAGGCTTTGACAAAAACTACGGAATTTTTGCATCGCACTTATGCTTCTATTGCATTTCTTCTAGAAGTTTGGGGTATATAATGCAAGCCATACCAATATAAAATCCCTTTCTTAAAGCAAAATACATCGTCTTGAGAAAGAAGCGTTTTAATACTGCATGATGGTAAATAATACAGTTCAGGGAAGTTTTCTGACTTCTTTATTTTACGAAGTTGTGTATATTAGGCAAAAGTTTTGACATTATTGTACCAGGTAAATATTTATTTTTAATGAAATATTTATCTTTAAAGTCTCTTTTGGCCACGCCGCATTTTCCACGGATCAATTTTTGATCATTTTTTTATTGTCCTTGATACTGTCATTTAATCACAATCTTTTTCCCTTTCTGTTTTGATAATAAGCGCATTTTTTGTATAAGGCACACACTCCGGAAGGAAAATTGTATAATACTATAAGGCGTTCCAAAAATTTCAACGTTAGACATTTTATTTTAGTACTCACACCCAGATTAGTTCATTATACCAAATCTATACTAATAATATAAAGCAGTAGAGTTTGTTTGTTTGAACGCGCTAATCTCAGGAACTACAGGTTCGAATAAAAAATTCTTTTTGTGTTGAATATTCCATTCATCAAGGAGGGCTATAGGCTATATAACATCACGCTATGACTAATATGAGTGGAGGAGCAATAAAAAATGTTATGAAAATGGGAAAATTTATATTATAATATAAAATGCTTGGAACGCAAAACATGCGTAGCTACAGTGACTCGACCTCAAAGAGTGGGGTTCGCTATCCAATAGGCGTAGGTTCGAGTCAGCCATGAGACTAATATCGAGGGAACTTTTTAGAGAAAATCATAAACAATGCTAAAAATGATGTGTAAAAAAGAACTATAGACACGTATCATTGTCTTTTTTTTTCTTATTAATTATTAACTAATGATATAAAGCTGAAGAGTTTGTTTGGTTGAACGCACTAATCTCAAGAACTACTGGTTCGAATTAAAAATTATTTTTGTGTTGAATAGTCCATTTATTGAGGATAGGCTATTTTTTAAGCAGATTGACCGAAATGTTTGTAATTGCAAATTAAATATTTAATGAATTGTTTAGTTCTATTAATTCCTAATAGATGGCGGTGTAAGTTAACTCTTCGAGAGGGTGCTGGTTGACAGTGTCGATAGCAGCAAGGAATCATGCCCATGCTACGCTGTTGTGATACACGAACAGATTTTTGAGTGATTTTTTTTTTCAATGTTCAGGTACATAGTTTGATTTAGTAGAATTTTTCTATTGGGTTGTGTTTTCCTTATACAGGGTTACGGTAGCGTGGTTGCTTGGCGCGTTTAGCGATGAACTTTGTAGTTGAAGGTTTATTTTGAGTTATAAAGCTACTGTTAATATTTTTATGTATTTCGGCGTATAGTATTATTCCAAAGAGACATTAATAGGTCTCTGGAAAAGGTGTGCACGCATTTTATTTGAAGAAAAATGATCATTTCACATCATAAGGGAGGCGGGGGCATGGATGTTCAACGGACTTCCTTTAACTTCTTAGCAAGGGCATCGCCGTGCGAGTACTGCTAGTAATTTATATTTTTTACATGAATACGTATGCTAGCTGTCTTGTCTTCTGGTCAGAGAAGTCTGGCTGCAATGGGAACGTCCTTTGTTCGAATCCCGGCTCGGGCACGAATGTACTTTCTCACTCCTGTCCTTGTCCTTTCTTTGTGTGGATGCGTTATTATTTTGTGAATGGTTGCCTGCCCCATAAACGGGTCTTCATGTTTACTGTGGAAGTTAGACGTCACACCAAATTACGGTACAGTTGGAAAAGTTAAGCAACGCAACCTAAATTGCCAGTCTGGCTGGCCCAAGACAACAACAACGCAAGAAAACATGTAGCAAGTTTTTCAAATGGAGCTCAAAAAATATCAAGATATGGGCGTTTCCTGTTTTATGAATAAAGTGAGCATGAAGCTAATAGAATTATAGGTAAGTATTTTGTTTAAATTAGTAATAAAACTACTCATTTGCACTTATGGAAGGCTACAAATCTACTTCGGTTTAACCACTAAATATTTTTACTATATAATTTACACTCAAAATTACAACCGGAAATTTATTCCATTTTTCAAATTAATTTTATATTAATGAAAGGGTTTTATCATTTCTATGTCATTCATCTTTATAGTTTTTGTTCTGGTACCATTTCAATTAACTACACCTTACACTTTCAAACGTAGAGTTTAAAGCAATAATTTTTAATAAAAATAATATCTAAGATATGGTCATGTTTTTTCTTTGAAGAGTCGAAACATTACAAAGATCCTGGCTACGATTTTTTTTTTATCGTTTCTATGAGTAAAAACTCATAAATCAAAGCAAGTTTTTAAAAAAATTTACGCAACTACTTTATTTTTATGAAAAAATAGTTCTTAAACTCAACATTTTGAAAAAGAAAAGTAAAAGATAAGCTGCACTTCTTCTCATTTATAAAAAATATCCTTTGATAAATTACCTACAACAGCGAAAATGATAAACTGTCTTTATACTAGACAACTTTTACTTTGCTGTTGGAGAGTTGGTTTTCGATTTGGATTATCAGATTTGTTTGAACTGTTGTAGTAAAGGCGAAAACTATGTCTTGCAAATTAATATTTTAAATTGCCGAAAATGTACAGTTTGTAAGAAAAAAAATATAATCAAATTTATGCTAAGACAAAGCCATTAGGAAAGAGCAAAAAGTAGATTAATTAAATTATAAAATAAGTGGATGTTGACGAAGAGGATTTCCCGATAAATTCAGTAAACTTACTACATGATAAATAGTCATAAAAAAAGCTCTGCTATCACTCCCTTCCCCAACTATACATATAAAAAGCTTTAAAATATTTAACTCTTAAGCAATTTATTTAAATTTTATTATTTGATTTTTTGGAAATATTCACTTATTTTATCAAATAATGCTTGTAGAAAACGTAACAACATGAAGCAGCGAGCTAAATGCGTTATATCATAAACTGCATTTAATCACCATGACATACATTTACTTTTCTAAAAAAAATAGTAACAGATTTGCTTGCGTTCTTATACTGCTCACTTAAAAAAAGGGAAAACAATTAAAAATGCGCAGCATTCATTTACATAAAAAAAATCACATTAAAAATGAAATGAACGATGTGGTAATCATGATCTCCCGTGTTCGCAAAGTGCTTTGTTTATACCAAGGAAATATGTGACAGAACTCAAGGCATGTTAGCAATATTGCGGGTGATGGGAGGGGGGGGGGATTTTTTTTTCAGTAAAATATAGTTTGTTATTATGTGTTGTTTTGTTTTGATTTATTGTCTGTACTCAAAGCATGATGACACTCGAGATAAGCTTAATTTTATACATTACACTGCTCAGTGTCATCAATTATTGTTGCAGGTGTTGATAAGACGGTATGTGAAGCATTATTGCATTGGTAATTACACATGTCAACGCTAAATTGCATTAAGTTTGCATACGTAATATGTGGTTATTAGAGATTTCCGTGCTGCCGAAACTGTTGCGACACGTTTCTGAATGTCTAGAGATGATTTTAGTTAGTTGCTAATGGACCAAGGTAATAACTAAGGTAATAACTAAACACTATAAAATATGCCATTAAAAATAGTTTTCCTCTTTATATTTTTTAGAACAACTAAACACAAAAAAAAAAAGTTGTTTAAATTGCACATCTAGTTATAATATCGCCTTAAGAGCAATTTTTTAATTTTCGATTTTATGGTGAAAAATCCTGGATGGACTTGATGAAATAAATACAGAGGAACATTATATATATATATATATATATATATATATATATATATATATATATATATATATATATATATATATATATATATATATATATATATATATATACTAGCTTAATACCCGGCGTTGCCCGGGTGCTTCTCAATGCATCATATCTTTCAGATAATTAAATGGGGGAATTCTATCTAAATGACAGTAAAAACCTGCATTCACACCACTCTAGAGTCAAATTTTCAAGACTGTAAATAGCACAGAAAGTTGAGCATTTGCAGAAAAAATAGCATCAAGTAAAAACGAAAAAGCATGAGGCATGTTATCGGGGTTATGTCAACAATGTTCTTTGGTTCTGTCGTGTCCACTGGCACGCTGTCTGCGGTTGAAACAGATGGGCGGTACATCCATTGCCTTAATGCAGAGACAAATGATTGTCTTCACATACATTAGTACTCTTCACATACATTTTATTCTGGAAAAAAAATCATGGAATGTCTTCCTAGAAAGAGTCGTGAGTAAAATTGAATGGTTTTTATCAGTAATAAATACATGCAAAATATGACACCGTTACAATATTTTCAGATATATAAGTTAACGTTCCGTTTCACGGATTTTCTGGCGGTGTTTTTACTTTCACGGTTTCACGTGTTAGGTCGACTCATTTTATAAGTTTTTGTAAGTGTTCAGGTATGCAAGCACATTCCGTAGAAAACTGTCACTTAGTATAAATAATTTCACAAAATGTGTCTGTTTGCCTTTTCCGTGTAGATTTAGTAGCATGCCATGTAGTAAAATTGGATAAGTGTAAGTTGCATAAAAAGACGTACGTCAACTACATTTTATTTTCTTACTAGCTGCGTGCCCGGCGTTGCACGGGCTACTTAAAAAATGAAAGAGATGTCCAATTGATGTTTTTGTATTACTCTGACATCAGTTTCTAAAGCGCTAAGGAGTAAATAAATACGCGTAATGCAAGGTTTGCAAAACACCAGTAGAGCATAGTTTTGGCAAAAATCTCTTTAACGTTAATCATAGTTATCAATGATGCAAGTTATGAGTATTTTCAATTAGCACAAAAGATGAAAATATATGCATGATCAACTATAATCTGTGCTCACGTTAAAATGAATTACATCTGATAAACTATATCTAAACTATTTATGTACAATTACAATCAGCTTTTTACATAGAATGACACATACTTTTTGGTTGATTACGTAAAACTAAAGCACCAAGACTAAATAACTGCTAATAAGCATTAATTTAATACCAAGTCATCAGATTCCAATTTAGCTTTAGTTAAAATCCTTAAAAACAATCTCTTTTGTTCAACTCTGTTTCACATATAAATCCAAACAATCTTAATTTAAAATGTTCTTTTAACGATATAAACTGTATTTTAAAAATAGAAACAGGAAAGAAAAAGAGACTTGCTACAATTCGAAAACTCATCCATGTGACGGGAAAAAGTCCAAAAAAAAAAAAAAAAAATATTAGTCGCACATCCTAAGTGTACCAAAATATGAGGCCGGTGAATGATAAACTTACACTACAATCAATAAACATAGCTAAAGAAACAACTTTCCTATGCTGAAAAGAGTTAAGAACGTTGACTGTAAAAAATAAAAAAAAGGACAGACGATAAAATAAAGGCTATCTCCGAATAGGGCAACCAATTTTAAACTAATTTAAAATGAAATTCTAGATGGAAACGTTGTTTTAAGATTTGGACAGCAGCCAAAAAAATCTCTTTTAAAACAATTATTAGGATTTTACTTGCTCACGCATATGCAAAATGGCAACAGGAAAGAAATAAAAATTCCTGAATAACGTTATGTTAATTAACGTTTTAATTAATATCTCCACTAATTAAAGTCGCACAATTACGAGATTGATCCTATTGTTTTCTTTGGAAAATTTCGAATTGATCGGTATTTTGTTTGACTCTCGATTCGCAGCGGTTCTCGAGAAGATCGATCTTCAGACAGACAAACAGACGGACGCGAACAGATTTTAATATATAGTAGATATTTATGTCAAATTTCTGTTTTCGTACGCGAAAATGACAGTTAGACATTAATATTGGTGTCTTGCAACGATTCAAAATTTGTCTTGATTAAAATTTTATTTCCAATTTTTAAAACCTCACACTTTTGCCGTAAATGTTGTACATGATAACTCAATCTGATGCAGGTAGTAAGAGCACTTATTTAAGTTTGCTGCTCTAAAGTATTCCTTTGAGAATATCGAAATTTTAATTTACATAGGCACAGTCGTAATGAGGGGTAGAAATGGTTCCACTGAATAATAGTTGCTGTAGATATAGTTATAGTTATTATTTTAAGTTACATTAAGCATTAAAAATGGAGTACGTGAACACGAACTTATGAAACGAACTATATAAAACCCGTCAATTGAACTGCCTTATAAAGAAATAGGCGTACACATTTTGGTCACTATCTGCGTATTTTTTAAAAAATTATTTGCAGGTCATGAAATTAAAAGAAAGACAAAAACCGTCTTGTTTCTACTTACAACTGTATATTAGACAATTTTTTGTTTATGTTTTACAAAAGCTTGTTGCACATTCTGTTCCCCATATCCGCAGCTTCAAAACGAAGGAAATGTATTTCCACGTTTAGAAACGTAATTCAAACACTAAAAAGTTAAATTATTCAAAAATTTTTAATTTGTAAATTTAACTCAAATATTGCTCCTAAATACAAATCTTAGTCCCCGTTCCAGCAGCAAAATGAAATACATTTTTGAGTGAACCCAACCTTAAGCATGCAACATAAAGCTATCTATATGGGAAATAGGTAATTTTCACATGCATTTAAAGTACTTGATCGCCTGCCCTTCTGACTTATTGATCGTGATACAGAACTTAAGTCTTACTGGAGATCTTAATTTCTTGAAGTTTAAAGAATGATGTATTGCGATTAGTGGTTATACATGAGATACAAATTGTTTCACCTTATCCCTCCACTGTGAACAGAGTTGCTTCTATAATACTGATGCGTATCCATTTTTATCTTACACCATTTTTTCAATGACGGTTGAATTACTTAGTGGTAGTTACAAACACTAATATTTTTCGATTGTTTACAATAAAAGTTATCGAACTGAGAGTCTTGGAATTAGAAATGGAGCTTTGCTCAACTAATTTCACGATGAAGACTAAAAAGAAAAAACTTTATAATGTGGTGTAATATTTCATCATGCCCATTTCAGGAGCAATCTCTTAGTGTCAAAAGTTGCATCATACCCGCTAACTGGTTTAAAATTATTGCTAGTCAGCGGAGATGCTTCATCAGGTGTACTATTGCTTCGAGCGTTAAAGTAACATAAAATTTTAAACGATTAAGAAATTTGTTCACATAAAAATGGAGACAGTTTATGCATTTTAAAAGTTTAAATTTAAATTAATATTTCTTTGCATTTTTCAAACTTTAAACTTTTACCCTTCCAAAACTTTTAATTCCGCCGTATTACATTTCCATGTGGTTTCGGGTCTAAAGGTGCACAGTCTTTTATTTCACCACACATTAGCAATCCTAGTATGGTAGTTTATGTACATGTAATGAACCCCATGACTCTCCCCCTCCCCCTTGAAAGATAAATTCAATCTTCACTACTATGCACAAAAATGATTATTTTGCAATCCATTAGCCCTATTAGTACTTTTACCCCTTTTTCTTTGATAACCTGGAGCGATTTCGGTGAAACTTAGGTGAACCGAATTAGGTAAATCATAGAATAGTATAAATAACATTTACATATTGATTTGTTTAAGGATAATACAATATTAAATTAAATTTCCTTTGCAAGGATGTCGTTTTAATATAAGTTAAGTATTCTAACGCTAAAACTGTTGAAGATTGTACTTCGATAATTGAATGCATTTTTAATACCTATCTCATTTTGGTATTTTCTGTGCTGGTTATGCAGAAAATACAGATCAAAATTTCGTTTATTGTTACGGTATTATTACTTGAAAACTTATTAGCAAAATGCGCAAGCAAATTGATGAGGAACCGACGGTGTTTCAATGCATCTCTATGTCTTTTCCGGGTGCAATTTAAGAACTACTGAAAAACAGCATTTCTTTTTCGTTCGGATTTCTTTCCAAACATGCTTTACGCTTGTCGCTAATCGACATTAACGGCCATGGTTGAGGATACTTTTTGTGTTGATTGCATTTAAAATATCTCCTGGTGGTTATATGTTGCTAACCATTTTAATTTGCTTTGAACCAAGGTTCACAAATTTAACGATTACAGTTAAACTTTGAAGAAACTTCATCTAGGGCAGTTTTTTACGGGCTTTTCATGTAGACGTAATTCATAACTATACAAAAATTTGATCGTGCAGAAAAGAGCAATTTTATGACTCAAAATATGAAATTAGACCTCTTTAGGTGTTTTTAAAATTCCAAAAACTCGCCTATATGAATTCCTGAGCAACAATTTACCTTTGCCAAATTTGGAAGAAATCCGACGAAAACTGGATTTGTATAAGGAACATACACACACAGTGTGTGTATGCACACCCACACACCCACAAACATACATCCATTTATATATATATATATATATAGATTTTAACCGTGCTGTTAAATGATGAACACGTGCTGCCATCTAAGTCATAACGGTTCAAGCAGCCTGCGGTAACAAATTGTAAAAATTTTCAAGAATAATAAAATGTTTCTTCAGTATATTATCTTATATATTATTCCCTTCTCATTTTAAAACTTATCAGGCTGGCTAATGAAGAAAAATAGACTTACGGTCGAAAAATCAAGTTTTCGAAAACGTCCCTTGCTGTTTCAAAAACTTGATGCTGCCTGTAGTTCTTATGCATTTTTCAAAAGCAAAGTTCTAATGCAGTTTTCCATTTTTTACGTCGCTTTCGGCAAAAAAAAAAAAAAAAAGCCTGTGTGTGTGTTCATATTTTAATAAAGCTTAAAAGCACTGGACTTAGTTGTTTGGTTAAATTGATAAGTTTTTTCGGTAGAGCGTTCGGCTATAAACTATCTGAACTTCGGGCAAGTTTGGGCTGTCTGAAAGAATATCAAATTTATATTAGTACTAGCCGCCTGCGGCGACCAGCTGGTTCACCTTCTTACGCCATTCGCCTTTCTGTGCAAGCAGCCACCTGCGGCGGCTGTTTGGCTATTTTGTCATTTACCTTTTTACTTCAAGTTTGCCGCCTACGGCGGTTGTTTAAATAAATTAAGCAGCAGTATTAATCAATCCATCTCTATCTTTTTTTTGTGCCATTCACATTTTTACGAAAGATTGCAGCCTTCGGCGGCTATCTACCTTTACGATCTATCTCTAAATTTTCTTATCCATCTCTACTTATTTTAACCTCCCGACCATTTCCTAATAAAAACAAACATCACTCAAAAAACCGATTTTTTTTTTTTTTTAAGTAGAACCAAAAAAAAAATCCCCGTAGTGTGCAAAAAGTAGCGTTTGACAAAAATGAAAAAATCTCGCTGTTTTTATTGAATTAAATGCGCACAACTATGAAATGTAACGTAATATAGATACAGCAAAAGGTCCAGCTTATGGGGGGGGGGATGGAAAAAGAAATAAATGCAATCCCTAACTAAAACAAAAAAGGAAAGAAAAAAAAAGCAAGCGCTGCTGGAAAAACACGTGGTCATCACGTCATAAAATGTAGAAGTAAGCTATATAGTAAAAAAAAAAAAGATTAACATTGCTTGCGATTAAGATTCCATCGTAAATAACGAATCGAAATCCAAGTTGACGTCACAAGCATAAGAGATTAAAGAACGCTTTTTTTCGACAGATGCCTGAGGAGACATGATGTGTTCAGCATTAAAAAAATTGTAAAAAAAAAAAAAAACTATTGCGTATTTTTAAGAACTTTTTTCTTTTAAAGAGGGCGAAATGTTTTTACTATTACCAACTTAAATTTTAGAAATGAGGCTTTGATACTTCTCGCAGGATGATATTAGAAAAAAATAAAACTCAGGAAAAACTGCAAATTAAAGGTTTTTTAAAAAAATTCGTAAAAAATATAAAAATTGCTCTGTCTTCAAATTTTTTTCATTAATCATATTTAAAATTAAATTTCCTACCCTACAGTACAAAAAATATTTGTGTGGTCCGATTGGTTTGGGGTCTGTGAGGTAAAAAGTACTAAAAAGTGCTAAAAATCACATAAAACATTAAATAACTTTTTTTTTCTAATCAAAATATCAAAAATCGAAGCCCGAGGTGCACAACTTCAGCAAAAACTGCACCTGTATACCAAATTTCATCTTTCTAGGCGTTACCGTTTTCCCGGGATGCGCGCCACACACACACACACAAACATCTTATTTTATTATATATATATATATATATAAATATATATATCAAGATTAATGTCAAAAATACAAATACGAAAAATTGAGAACAGTAAAAAGGGAAAAAACAAATGCGAAATAAGACCAAAGGCGTGAAGCAGGGACTAATACGTCACAATGGAAAAAATCGGACCAATACTTCGCAAGGCACTTTCTATTTGTTATGAAAGAAGTTCCCCAAAACATGATATCTTCTTCGAGAGCCTTAAAGCATGAACAGAAGTGAAAAAAAATCACTAGCCTGCAAAAGTGCGACAGCAAAAACGAAAATAACCCAGATAAGAATGCCGACCAGTTAATAGTAAAGCAAAAGCTAGGTTTTCATGAGACACAAGTAGCTAGGTAAGAAAACATAAAAATCCGTTGAAAATTTCCTTTCTCCGGTTTTTTATCTGCACTGTAAAAACGATTCAGAAATGTTCCTGGAAAATAATAGGTAGCTAATGTGCCCAATTTTCGCCAGTAACATATCACGCAAAAACCAGGAACGTTTCCCGCTAAAATTCAGTAACCTTCCTGAAAATTCCGGAAATCTTTCCGTTTAAAGACAGTCGTGTCTCTGGAATTTCTGTGTAATCGTTGGTAGGGATAGTATTACAGCTTGGCACCTTCCTGATTTATCAAGACGGTTCCAAAAGCTGTATTGCAAACATGGCCAAAGCTAAGCCAAAATTGCAAGCACTTATAAAGCATCTCACTTGATCGCAATTGCTGCAAAGCTACGTAGCCCTTACTTATTCGCTCCCTTTGGGAGTTTAACCAGCATGGACGTGCCGTAATCAAACTAGAGTCGGTTCGAGTTATAAATACTATCAGTTAAACTTTAAATTGTTAGATAAAAATATTTTTTACAGCTGAGAGAAGTCTGCATTCGGAAAACTTGTCGCAATTAAGGAAACTGTTTGACAATTATACTTGATATTTCCAGATAGTGGATAAAAACCATTGAAATCGAGAAACGTTCCACGGAAATGTTCAGTAACGTTTCGGATTTTTTTGACAGTGTGTTTCCTTATCCTTCTGCTGATTGTTTATTTGTTTCCTTATCAAGCAAACGTTACGGTTACATGAGACCCAAGTTGCCAGGTAAGAAAACCTGGATCTCATGCTAGCGGAACGTGTGCTTTGCCATTTACTGGCCGATATTCTTTTTTGTGTTCTTTTCTTGTTTGCTGCCGCACTTTTACATGTTAGGTTTTCCATTTATGTTCAAAGGCTCTCGGGGAAGGTAGCATTTTTTTTGGGACCTTCCTTCATGCCAAATTAGAAAAAGGTTTGTGAAGTAAGGGCCTGGTCTTCCCCCTGATTGACGTATTAGTCCTCCCTTCGTGTACTGTATTTAGTCCTATTATATATATATATATATATATATATATATATATATATATAGAGAGAGAGAGAGAGAGAGGGAGAGAGAGAGACTATCATATACTGTATTTATAATCTGGACAAGTCAACCAAAATGAACTTCACTACTGAGTTCAACAAATTCTCATTTCCTGTCATGCTGATATTCTGGACTTTCAGTAACCCTATGGCTAGTTTTGTGAGATATCGGGGACTAGCGCTGCTTTTTTAGGCGATTTCGCCAGCGGCACTCACGAAACATCTCATGGTTTTTCCCTACCCTTGGGGAATACCCCCTGATGAGGCCCCAGGGTATTTTGGGATTTTTTCATTTTTTCGTTCTTTTAAAAGAAATTTTTTCTTTCTTGTTCAATCCCTATATTGCTATCAAAATTATATATATATATATATATATATATATATATATATATATATATATATATATATATATACAGGTAGTTATCTAAATAATGGAAACACTTAGAAAATTTTTTGATAATCGCTATTCTGCCGTAAATGTTCTGTTTATAAAGGTGCCTTTCTAGCTCTAATCACTCACAATGGTGAATCCAGATGGTGATTGAGTTGTGTGGTCACTTTTGCTGCTGTTGTTCACATTTTAGACTTTACACTCTGCTTCAATACCCGTCGACCTTTTTCACTGAGCTTCTCTTTCCACCCACTATTTTGCTTTGCAGAGCTTGTCTGTCATGACTTTACATACTGTACCTCTAGAAACGCCAAAAAGTTTAGATGTTTCAGTTACACTTGCTCCAGCTTGACGCGCCTCAACAATTTGTTCTCTGTTAAAATGTGAGAGGTCCGCGCTTGAAAAAAAATCCAAGACTTCCAGAATTTCAATTAAGCCACCACATGCTACCAGAATATAAACATTACTATTTATATATTATAAAAAAAAAAAAAAAAACAGATATCTGGTTTTATTCTCTATTACTTTCAAAACGCATTCAAAAATGCCCCTTTTATTCACAGGTGTTTCCATTGTTTTGATAACTACCCGTATATATCATTATAGTGTAAATTCTTCATACTTTAAAGGTATTAAAATGTTTCATAGCATGTAGTCTATTTATACACTCACAGTGAAAAAAACATTCAATGCCAAACAAAGAAAGCGTTTTTCAAAATATCACTGGAAAGAAAGGGAGAAAATCGTTTTTGACGTATCTGAACTTCATTTCGTATAATAAATTAAGATACCAAGCTCCTAAAAAAAATTTAATGCGTGTCTTTAGTATGTAGCAAAATACTAATTATAGTTTGGCGAGTAGAGTAGACATTAAAGTGTTTGAACTAATTATTTTCAGAGGTAAAATGTAATAAAAATTAAAATAATTCGAAAGTGCGAAGCTCTAAACGAGAGTTTAAAAAAACTTTAAAGGAGATACGAGGGCCATCCGGAAAGTAGTACCCGTTTGTGAAATAAAGACACAGAAGTAAATATTAACAAACGTAAACATTTTTATTGTAAAGAGCATGCCTTAAACTACTTCTCTACATAATCTCCAAGCAAATTTAAGCATTTGTCTGAACGTGTGACGAGTTTTGTATTCAAGCGTCATATTCCTCCGCCGCCAGCCTATTGAAATACGTAGTCACGCCTTTTTTAAGTTCTTCATCGCTGTCAAATCTTTTTCCTGCCAAAAACTTTTCTACAGAGATGAAAATCGGAAGGGGCCAAGTCCGGGCTATACGGTGGAGGTTGAATATTTCCTAATTTAATTGCTGCAGAAGTTGTTGTGTCATCTCCGCTGCATGAGGCCTGGCATTGTCATGGAGGAGAATGAAGCCATCAGACAATAGACAAGGCCGAACGTTTCTTACGTTGAGAAATTTTATCATAGCCCTCACTTCACAACCGGCGGCGTTCTCAATTTTTTTAAGCATTATGAACGGCTACAGAAACAACACAGGCAATGCTAGCGTCACGGAACTTGCAACAGAGAAGGCAGATGAGTCACTGAAGCGGTCTGACCTTGACCAGCGGCTACTCGCGTCGTCAGCGCCTCATGCGGCAGAAACGGGTACTACTATCCGGATGACCCCGTAATATATTCACGTTGATAATGCACGTTGAGCAAATGTCCTGATACAGAGCAGCATTTTTCGGGAAGATTTAAATTGATTGAGCCAAAAGGTTTCATGAAAATGCCCTTTAACGACAAGGAGTACTTGTCACTAATGCACAGAGTGGCATAGAATATACAAAAAGGACTTCCAAAAAACTTGCATTTGTGTGCATTTTTTCAATCAAAAAACATCACCTCATTATACAGATTACATTAGTCAGATTTTTTTCTCTTGGTAATTAAGCGATAAAAAGAACAAAATATATATATTTTTTAATTCCCCTTCAACATTAACGAAGCATAATGTTAGTGAGCATTAACACTAGAGCACCGGATTTGTTTCTACCCTTAGAACTCTGACTGATGTCATTTCGACACTGATCAAAAACATGTGAGATAAATGTAATAAGTAATACACTTTTCGTTTAAACATCTTTATAATTACTGAATTGGAAATAAAAAAATGACATCAAGTTTATGGGTATAAAAATTATACATAAAAAGAAAAACGTTTAGAAATAGAAACAAAACATTTATTTGTCGTAAAGATACACGATATAAGTGAAACTTTTGTATTACAAAAAAAAAAAAAAAACATTAAAGGTTGTATTGCAGGTGTATGTTGTCGAAAAATGTATTTATTATCAGAAACTCCATAATTTCAGATTCGTTATCTGACAAATCTCTTAGAAGAGTTGCTATTTCTTTGGAACTCGGTCCTTTTTTTACGAGACATTTTAGTTTTTCAAACTTTGTGTTTCCAGTGGGGCTGTGTTAGAGGCCATTTGACCTTTAACAGACCTAGTGAGCTCCCCAACAAAGCATCAGTCTTGCATGTGCCACCATTAAGGCGCTGATACATGACACATGTTGTTTTTGGCCCCCAGTTTCCACCAGATGGAGGCACATGGGCTCTCTTTGATGCAAACTGCCCTAGGAATTTAATTTTTCGGAAGGAATACAAAGTCAAGCGAATAATTAAGGAATATTTTACATGCCGCATAATCGTACGTCATGGGCGCTGATGGCCCTCTGCATCTCGAAAATCCACCGACTGGCCAAATCAAGTCAAAACCCGGGTCCATGACGTAAAAGGCCAACGCCTTACAATCACGCCAGTAGCTGGGTAATTTTTCAAACTAGAATAATATAAAACGTTGAACTATAAACTTAGTTATTAATGAAGAGTTTACAATGAATACGTTACTTGTGCATTAACTATCTCAGCAAAAAAGAAAACATAAAAGCATGGTGCATTTACTAAAACAGATTACAAAACCGCTTATATGCATAGGAAACTATCACGTGATAAACTGGTTGGAAAGAATAAAATTTACTTTCCAGACGGGGTGACCCTCTATACTTTGACGTTTGCAATAAAACTACAGTTAAACAAGATTAAACTAAGTATTGTGGAGTTAAGCTTATTGCAGTGTCAAAGTTACACCAGAGTGGCGCTGTAAGTAAATTCGCCCACGAAATATATTATAAAAAACTAATTTCTCATAATTTTGTATGCGAGTATTCCTTACTTATTAAATAAAAATTAGAAAAACTGCACGGATCCCGTACAAATTTTGTATTTTGCATGACTTTTAAAACAACAAGGCGTCAAAACAGCAAAGTTCGACGTTCTAGGGTTAATAGTTTAACGTAAAGTCAGTGCTTTTTAAAATTATTCTTTGACGCTTTCGGAAGTTTAGTTGAAATTTCTAACCGAGAAAAAAAAATAAATAAATAAAAATGCGAAAATTGTAGCTATACACAAATTCAAGAATATGCTTTTATAAGTCAAAGAAAAGGAGGATTTATGTAATGTTACTAATGAAATGTGGCAATGAAATACTTTTTTTAATCACATTTATAACAAACTATATGCTTCTCTATTTGAAATACTATGATCAACTAAAACCCATAGCTATACGTTAAACTCACCACTAAAATAGTCTATAGATAGCTTGCATGAAATATTGTAAAAAGAGGTCTGGAAAACAAAAGCAAATAATAAGTTTATGTTGATCTTTTAAAGTAAATAAAAATAATAAAGGCAGTATTCCATTCAAACCGCCAACTTCGGAATTCAGACATGCCCCTCGAATAAAAGCCAGACAATTTTCTAAAAGGGAAAGTTAATATCGTTTTTTCACTTGACATTCACAATGTGTTTCTTTAAAATTTTTAGACGCATCTGCTGGAAAGTTTGAACCTGGGGCAAATTTCTTTTAGCTTTGGATTTAAAAAACAATGCGAAAATGTAATAGTAAGGAGAAAAAAATATAATATATTGCTTGAAAAAACATTCTTTGAGACATTATCATATTTTAAGTAAACTATTGATAGTACCTCACCCAAATTTTATTTTCTTTGTCTTCATGGGCAGTGAAAAGCTACTAGTAAAAATAAAACATTTTGCTAGTGCCATCGAATATAGCTTTTAAAAAAATGCTTTATTTAGGAATGTATTTCATATGATTGTACTTTAAAATATTAACTTGCAATTACTTTTTGGTTTTAAAAATTCAAAAAAATAAAAGAGTATCTATTGAGCACTTGAGTAATTTAACACTATGAGTGTAGCTATTACTAAAAAGTATTAATTTTGAATGAAAAACAGGAAAAGACCTTGTTCCTTCCTTCCAGTAACCATTTTCAGTTAATTTGCATTAAAATTAATCTAAACTAGAAGTTTTATTATATCTTACTTCTTTTTCTGTACTTTGGATACATTACTTTAGAAATGCTGTTTTTGTGCATAAACAAGGCATATAATTCTTGCGAAGATATACAAACCTCCAACAAAGGCTTTAAAACAATTAGTGGCATGCATAAGTGAAATATCAATTTTAACCCTATCTTGTGAGGGAAATCATTTATTACTGCTATTTGAATTAACTGTGTTTTTTAAAATAATGAAACTAATCAATTGTTCCAAATATTTATGTGCATTTGCGAACACATTAAGAAACATTCAAGCAGAATACGCAACTTACTTAATAGGGCATCAGTGGCCGAGAGGTCAAAAGCACCCGCTTTGGTAGCTGCCTCTGTGCATTTAGGATATGCTGGGTTCAACTCCCACCCTTGCCTGGGATGTCATTTATTTCCGTTTGAGATATACACGTTTCTCATGCTACAGCGAGGGCAAGGCTCTAAATTTTCGGTCCTGTGTTATCCCTGAAGCAGAGTACTTTCTTGTATAGAAAATAATAAGAATTATTTTATATTATTTTCTCCATTAAAATTTTTACATTGAAGTCTTTGTTAAAAAATTAAAGAAAATACACTGGCCTCAAAAAGTTAAGGTACAACCGGTTTTTTTCGTCTAATTTGCAAAAGAATGAATGTAGAAACAAAAAAATTGGAGGAGATGTGCATTAAATAGTTTTCTATTGCATGCTTCATAGAAATTTGTATTAGTGCATTGCAAAAACTATTTATAACAAAAAAAAAAAAAACAATCTTGAAGTCAACTCTTGAAGAAAACAGAACATCACAGTGTTATGTAGTAAAATGTCATAAAAACAATACAAAAATGGGTTCTAATAAGGAATGTGCCCCCCCCCCCCTAACTTGAATGCATTGACGGCATCGAGTTTCCATGCTGTTTATTAAGTTGTCGGACACTGGAATAGGAAGCGTAGACCAAACACAAAGTAAGCCTTGTTCCAGCTCATGTAACGACCTTGGAGGAGGATTTTAAAGCAGCAACCTGTCTACTAAGAGAATACCAATGATGTTCTATCGAATCAGGTGTGGAGATCGAGCTGGCCAATCAACTCGTTCCAAACTGTGGTCCTCAAGATACTCCTCAAGAATCTTTTTTCGGTGAGGTCGTGCATTACCATCCATCAAAATGAAGTCATTACCAACAGCACCAGCATATGGGCGGACAGATGGAACAACGATCTCATCACGATATCTCAGACCAGTCAGAGTTCCTCCATGGAACACGTGCAGGTCAGTGTGACCACCGAGCGCGATCCCTGCCTAAACCATGATTCCATCATCTCTTTAAATGTGCCCCACTAAAAAGGATCTCAAAAATTTCTCTAGAAAGTGCCGCTTTCTTGAGAAATTCTGCAGAAATCTGAAGATATTTTTAAGATTTTGTTTTGCCTCAAAAATATCTCAAGAATTTTTTGAAACATTTTAGAGTCATTCACAGCTTGCTAAATTTGTCTCAAGAATTTCTACACAAATTTAAAAACAATTTGGCGCTAAAGTAAAATCTGAAAAAAATCTGCAGATACCATTAACATCGAACGAACAACGATTTTTGCGATTTTCTTTTTCGAAATTTTAAAGCTTTTTTTTTTTTGAAAATTCATTTTATAAATGTTGTGCGAAGGTCCTTTGATGCTCGAGAATTCAGAGGGGGATTCCTCTCATTCCTATAGTGAGGGGAGGATTGTCGATTATCCCCCCCCCCACCATTGAAAAAGGTTTTTCTTATTCAAATTCAGTTTTCATCGGATCTAAAGTGATTTTGGCACCAAGGTCCTTTGATCAGGAGGAGCTCATATTGGTGTTTTTGCTCCCTTTAGGGGGTCGACCTCCATGGGGGGGGGCCTTATAAAAATTCAGCTTACATTTGCTAAATTTGAACAGAGGTCGTTCAATGCTCAGAAATTTACGAAAGGAGAATCTCGACTGTGGGCGGGGGGGGAGACCCTTAATGAAGGGGGGACCCCCCTCATTGGGCTGTTTTCTTTGTACAATATCTGTTTTCGTCCGATCTTTCACAAATTTGACACAGAATTCCTTTGATCAGTAGGAACTCGCATAGGTGGGTTTTCGCCCATATGTGGGGGGCGGGGGGGTCGCCCCCCATGGAGTTTTTTTTTAATACTAATCCACAGTTTGCATCGGATCATTACTAAATATGAAACAGGCTCTTAATGCTCAGGAGTTTACACGAGGGGTTTTCACCCCTTTGCGCGGGGGGGGGGGGATAGACCCTCCAGGGCGTTTCGCCAGAAAGTCTGTGAAACGGAATGTTTACACTTTTTTTTTTTACAATGACTGAAATTTTGAGATTCTAAAAAAAAAGTAAGAAATCCAAAGTCATGTAAAATTAAATATTGAGTCATAAAATAGCTCTTTGGGAAATTTTACACTTTTATTTTTTTTTATTAAATGTTGATGTCGAATGGAGTTTTTCGATGTTAAAGAAAGTATTGTGAACATAGGTGTCCTTTAGATTTTAAGAATATAATCTGTGATAGTACAATGCTTACTTTTTAAATTAAAATTATACAAATTGAACACATATTTCTACATTTTTATCCATAAAAACAAGATACGATTGACATAAAAGAACCAATCTATAAATGAAATTAACTTTTGATTGCGCAATAACTTTCCTGTCCTACGGCAAAATCTAGAGTCCAGCAAAATCTAAGCAATTCACGACAATGAAAATTAATACAACACTAGTTCATATTTTGATAGTTTGTCCGAAAATGCTGCATTTCTTTTTTCTTAATTCGTTGTTGTTTTTTTTTTTATTTAATGATTTATGAATCACTTTTTTTCATATTTTTTTTGCTCCAAACTAATCAGTTTCGGGCTTGAAGTGAAGAGAACTTGCTTCCAGCTTTACCGGCGACCGGCGATTTGTTTACCTGCTTGTATGCCTCTTCCATGCTTTTCGCTTCCGCTCATTCAATTTTTTTTCGCTAATATTATAATTTTAAGCTTTATTTTGTCTTTAAACTGCTTTTGCTCATATTAATTGAGCTACAGGTTTTTTTTATACAGGGTTTTTGTTGTCATGTGATTTCTTTACTATCGTATATCGCCAAATCGCTGGGCTTGTTAACGTAAAACAAGTGCTTATAATTGCTAGTTAATTCTTTAGATATTTTAAATTTTCAGCTTCGTTATTTCTTTGTTTTTGTTTAAAGCAAATTGAGTCTTTGATGTCCCTACTGTGCTTTAATTTTCATATTAATGTGAGGAAAAAAAATCACACTTTTGTTCATGTGCAGCTTTTATTGCGTGTTTTGGTAGTTGAAACATTGTTCGTTTTATTTGATATGTTCGGGTTTTTTCTTTTTACTTTGATTATGATTATTTTTATTTATAACGTTATTTGCACGAAATTGAAACTACAGTTGACTGTGAGTAACTTAATGCATAGAAGTAACCTAAAGAAAAACGAATTTCACATAAGACTCAAATATCAAATGTATAGTTAAAAATAAATTGAGCAATGTGCAAGTAGACAAGCATGGAAAGATAGACGCATGTTACTTGACTATATGGTGAAAAATTTAAATGAAAACTTGAATGTAAGTAAAAAATTTCTAATTAATAAGTAACCCGAAATTAAGAACAAAACGGAGAATGAGTGAAAGCGTAGCAAGGCAGACTTATACACTATAGCTGACACATTTATTATCAGGTCAGTCCCCCTTGCCAGAAACCTACCGCATACGTCTTTCATTTTTTGTCAATAAGTATAAAAAATAGCTTAAATTAGAGACGTACTGAGTACTCGGTAACTACTCGGTACTCGACTTACTCAGACAATTTGCCGAGTACTCGGTACTCGGCCAAATTTTGATCAGGTACTCGGCCAATACCGAGTAGTTGTAAAAAATTGAATATTGTTCAAAGCGGATTTTACAATTAATAAAAAAGTGCTAGCATATAATATACTGCAGTCATTTAAAATTCAAATTTACAAGTAAAATTCAAATTTTGAGAATAATGAAGTTTGTTATGCTTTAATGGAGTAAATCTTATATTTTAAAGCCCCAAAGTTGATAAAACTTATTTATTAAAAATGGAGCAAAAAGGTAAGTACAGAAAATATGAAATGTTAATATTATTAAATGGATTTTTGCCACTTCGAAAATTATTTATAAGAAGTATAAAAATACCTTTTCTTAAAAAATGAAACAACGTCAAAAGCACAAATGTGCAGGAACACTGCAAACACGTGTTTTGGCATTACAAGGAATGCTTTTTTTAATTCACAAAATTTGAGCTTACGGATTTAAAGACATCCGACAAATATCCGATTTTTTTTACATTCATTATCTCGCATTTTATGCACTGAAAAAGATGTTCCTTGTAATACAGAAACATGTGTCTCGGTGGCTTGTGGCTTAATTCGGCGGGTGGGCCCGCTGTTATCAGGGGCACCCCGATGGAAGTCATTGTGGCCTCCCAAAATATTCTTTATTTGGCAAATTTGGAGTCCATATAGCTGTTAAGGCCCAGAGTATCCTCTAATTATATTTAAGTACGTGTGGATGCCAATTTTTTATCATTTGGTGAAGTTCGGAGTTTCATTTTGTAAATTGACAACTTCCCGATGGAAGTCATTGTGGCCTCCCAAAATATTCTTTATTTGGCAAATTTGGAGTCCATATAGCTGTTAAGGCCCAGAGTATCCTCTAATTATATTTAAGTACGTGTGGATGCCAATTTTTTATCATTATGTGAAGTTCGGAGTTTCATTTTGTAAATTGACAACTTAACCACTCTCCTCCTAAAAGTTTTAGTTTGGGTTGCCTCTGACAATTGTATAAAAGTTTTCACAAATAAAGGAAAACATAAATTGAAGAGAACTAAGGTGAGTATGCCAAATAATACGGCAATGAAGACCAATGAGACCCCCCCCTCTTTTTCCCATGCAGGATAGTAAAAATTAGATTGTGACTGGGATCATGCAGCAGCATTAACTTTCACTCTAAAATGCTTCGTTTATATCAAATTACGAAACTGGTAACTAATTTTTCTAGAAACACGCAGTTTACTTAATTACCAATATGTTGTTTTTATAAGAAAATTAAATTACTTTTGATTGAGTAATAATTTAGGTTTGCTCAGTGCTAGAATACTCTAGCGTAGTAGAGGCATGACAATAAGCCCAACACGACTAAGATTTATTACTTTAACCAAATATCTAGCTTGAAAGAAAATTGAAAAAGTCACACTCAATAAAGACTATTTTAGGAACAGCTTTTAATTAAAAAAAATAGTCTTAACTCTTATTATACTATCCCGACACTGAAAACCAACTGAACCTAAATTCAAAATTAAACTAAAAAAATGGCAAACGCCTTTTCGAAAATAAAATCTCCATTCAGAAATTTCGAAAATGCGCTCTTAGTTCCATAAAGATAAATAAACAAATTAAAATAGGCATCCCATGCAATGAAATGAGTGGGAACCCAAAATATTGTAAACACCAATACCTGATAGTAACAGCCGTTTAAGATTAAAGAAAAGGAAAAAAATGGATTAAATCAAAAGAGAGAGAGAGAAATCGAGGAGAGAACTTTTCCTTTCCCCGTGAGGTGGGCTCCAAAATTTCTGCTCTTTGCCTCACTGAAACATTGTATAAGCGACACGAGACGAGACACATTCTTCCCACTGCTTTTACTATTGCTATTAGATGAAGATATTTTTCGAAGAGGCAGGAAGGGAGCCGGCCCATACACATCGTTCGGGGTGACTTCGCTTGCCGTTTTCGTAATGCTCGCAGTTGGTTAAGTTGTGGGCCGTTATTGAAATGGTCTGAAGGATCATTCTTAAAGCGCTGTCGCTAGTCACCAGAAAAAGAACATTTTTTTCTTATATTAGCGATTAGCAGAGTGCTAAAATTTAAAATCAGTTTGATGCCTGATTTTATTTAAAACTGAAACACAAAAAGACATTTTTATATAATCTAACTATGCACAATTTTTCCGAGTGGGCTCGGCCCATAGTGACGAGTCGCCACTGACGTGTCTGCAGTGCTCTTGCACATTTGTGCTTTTAACGTTGTTTCATTTGCTTTAAAAAATTATTTAAGTTTGCCGGACTAGAAGTATAGGTTGATATGCTTTGTTTAAATTCCAACTTGATTAATCCTACCTTGTTGTGAAACTTTTCGAGACTGCCCCAAATTTTTTAATTTGTATTCTCCGCAGGTGCGAATGAAGAAGGAGGAATAGATTGATTTCAGATATTTACCCTTTTATAAATTCGCAAACCTCCGCCTTGTAACATCATGGAAGATCGTCTTAGATAAATTTTTAACTTCCATTCCTCAAAACTTACGTAATAGTGTTCTCTCCCCCTCCCCCCTGTTCCTTACCGTAATGTCTTCAAATTCAGGCCCGAATTAACCCATTAAGCGCCAAGTGTCCCATTTTGGGAACCTTCAATTAAGATTTTTTTCTTCATCAAGTAATTAAGATATCATTTTGTAATTTTTTAAAATGAATGATAGAAAACCAAACTTTATTGGTAATTTTTTCAAAAAGGTTTGTAATGTAAATTATTTTTTAAAAAAAAATTTAATTTTGCAAAAATTTCTTGTTTTTGCATTACACGGGAAAAAAATTCCCTAAAAATAATTAATGCGAATGCAGGAAATTAGAAACATTGAATATGAAGCTCAATAGACCTTTTTTCAAATCACAACAAACAGGGGCCGAGAAAAATAATTTCAAGGAGTTTTATATGACTTTATTTACTAAAGTCCCAAAATGGGAGACTTGGCGTGTTCTGATTAGCAGAGCAAGTCATGCCTAGTAGAAATTGTCTTCACCTATTTTGCATGAATGAACTCTCCCCTTTTTTCCTGTTGAAGCTACAGCCTCCTTTGTATTTTCTCATTGTTAACATCCTTTTGTTGTTCAATTTCAAGAGCAGGTGCTTTTGTCAAAACAAGTGACATTCCATTCGTTTAGAAGAAAGTTCTGGAAAAACAGGGGTGCCTATCCTCCCTAAGGAGGATGACGCATCTCTCTGAATTTCTACAGATCACGAAAGAGATTCCCGTAAAAGGACATCAAAATTCCCTTTAAAATTATTCCCCTCCCTCCCCATAAAAATATTTTGTAGCTCAGTCAGCGCCATGTTCCCCTCCCCTTGAGGGCTCCCCCTTCAATAAGGGAGGTTGAATTTCAATTGAGAAATTTCTTCACTTTTTTTTTTTTAAATCAAAAATGTAGGTAGAATTTTTGACTTTGCTACGAGCTTCAAACAATATTAAAATAATATATTTAAGCTTAAAACAAGAAGATGAGTGCAGTAACACTTGTTTGTAAACTGCCAAATTTTGTTTAGATAGTTGAGAAAAAAAACTTTAATGGAAATCGCTTAGATCACAGATAATGCGATAACTCTCAATTTACTTTTTTACAATTTATCGTAATTTGTTGGATGAAATCGGAGCTATAACCATTGATAATTCCTCAATGTGAAGCATGCTGGACATTTATCTCTAGAAACATTATGATGATGCATAAATCATACGTCATCAAACATGTTGTGAAGCAAAACCGAAATGTTGACTGTAAAAAAATATTTGCCTATAATAACACAAATACACCGTCAGGGAGCCCAAAAATATCTTAGTTCCATTTTATAAGAGCCTTTTTATATAGTGCTTCGGGTTATTGTCATTTACCCTTGCTCGATACACGACATGGTTAATAGAAAAAACCTATACCTCTTGTCTTTTTGTGTATGAAAATCCTAAGCCTTTTTGCTGAAAGGTAGTAAAATGTGTGGGAAAAGTTCCGTTTTGTACAAAAATGTATAAGAAGAAGGAATGAAACAATAATGAAAACCAGACTTGGAGTGACGTACGGGCAGAGCGAGGGGGGGGGGACGTCCTTAAGGGGCCCAACGGCTAAAGAAATTGAAAATAACTAGCAGACTAATACTTATTAACGTTGCAAATATACACTGCTAGCCTCTGGGGCTGGCCTCTACTGCTTTCGTTGCAAGGGGGCCCAAAATTTATAGCTTTGGGTCTCATGAAAACTTAAAAGTTCTACATTTTAAAGCTTGAATATGTTAAATATGTACTTAAAGTACCAATAACTAGCTGTATTAATTACATAAAAATGATTTTAGGGCTTTCTAATTGGATTTAGCCAGAAATTATTCAAGTATCAACATAGTGGCAGGGATATGTATGTTATCCCCATTAAACGCCAAGTCTCCCATTTAGGGACCATACCATATCTCCTAACCTAATAAATATTTTTGCGAAATTTCAGCTACATATGATTAGAGATGTGCATTGAACATCAAAACACATGAAAACTTAAGTATTTTCAAAGTGGTTCATATAGCGGCGCTTAATGGGTTAACGTACCTGCCATGTGGGGAAGGGGGGGGGCACGCCTCTAAAATGGCAGTGACCATTAGTGCCATAGCATATTCTGGTGGACAGTTAGGGGGCCCAAAAGTTACAAATCCAGGCATGATCAAAGGTGTCCTATTCAGTCAACTCTCGATAACACGAAGCCTTACAACTCGAATATTTCTTTATCTCGAGGATTTCACTCAGTCCTAAAATAATTTAGTTTTTTCAATACAAAGTTCTCTTATATCTCGAATAAACTCCTTTTAAGTTGTGTGGAAAGTTCTACGAAAGCTTTGTTTTGTCTAATGCGTTAAATTGCATTTAAAATAAGAAAAAAAACAAGATTTTCTAATCAGCTTGTGTGAGGGGATAATTATTTTATATGAGTGCTCCTAAAAAGAACACAGTGCTTATGAAATCACTACATTCCTAGATTTTGCACAATTGTGGCAAGTACCGTGTGCAGCAGAGTCAAAAAACTTACCCTAATGTTGACTAAACGGTGGCCGAATTTGGAAATGCCAGGAATTCGGGAATGGGGTTTAACAACAGTATTTTCACCCTTCTCAATGTGTTTCTGAGAGTCTGCCAAGTTATCCAGTTCTGAGACTCGACTGTATCTCTTTTACATACGATTGCTTCTACTTTATGCTTAAAAAGGTAAAAATATATTGCTAAAAAATGTTAAATTTTTAATTCTGATTCTACATTCATAATATCTTATTTATGCACTTTTTCAAAGCACGAAAAGAGTTGATTTTCAAAAATTTCACATTAGCCAAGAACTTATTCTTACAGTAAGAAAAGAACTTATTCACATCAAGCATCACGCTGAAAATTCAAAAATATCTGCAGGAATGAAAAACAATATGCAGTTGAAAGATGAAAATAAATGACAATCCCATTAGCTTTTTTTCCAATCATATATCCATGACAGCAAAAATGGAATTGTTTGCATTACTTTACCGTTTTTGAAGATAATGCTTAGTATAGATATTAATTAAATATTATCAGGCAATGCACATATCTACAGCAAATGTATGTGCGCACAACATGTGCCTCTGTAATATCTATGCATATTCATTACAGGGTCAAGAATGAAAGTACACCATTAACACTTACTTTTGCCTGTTTGGAACATTTAAAAATATTGATAGAAAATGGGAAGCTTGGGTAATTTTTATCTAAAATTATTCATAAGTGTGGAAATGTAGTTTACACAACATTGGGAATGGTTCAAATATTTGTAGGTTTTCCTAAAATTTTGTTGATCAAGTTGGTAAGTTAATTTAATTGTGTATTTTATTCTGATTATTTATTTCATTTGGTTGATTCTGAACTTGATTTTAGTAAATTATTGATAGTCACGCATTTGAAAAAGAAAACTGCTAGCTTTCAAACGAATTAAATCTTAGCATCTTTCTCTGTTCTTAAAATAACATATTTTTAAAAGTAAATTTCAGGAAAAAAAAAATGCAGTAAATAAAACCAGTTTAGCAGGTTCCTTTGTTTTGTAAAATCAGTATTTTTAGTAATTGAGAGATTATTGTGTATTATATCAGATATTTCAAGGAAAAAATAATAAATTTGCTTTCATGAAAATTTCTACCTAATTTTTGTATGATTTGTTGAAAACCAGAAAATGTTCTTGAAATTTATTATTTCTGTTTTTTAGTTACAATAGTAGTTCAGCTCATTACATTTCGCTTTAATTTAATGTCTTAACTTTAGTTCATGTGGTTGAAATTTTATTTTTCACAAAACACTAAATTTCGGTATTCTTGTGAAAAATGAATGTTTTTTCTACGAAATTGTAACTCATGAGTCATGGAAAGTTGCAATTAAAGTCATGGATTTCAAAACTCTAAATGTAGCACCTGCACTTGCATGATTTTCAGTGCCTCTGCATGCATAAACACATGTGATTGCCCTATATTATTATTGTTTATCTTGTCTGATCTAAAAATTTGATAAAATTTAGGTTTATGATTAAAGGAAGTATATACCTTTAAATAACCTCTCCCTCCCTGCAATATAGTGCTCTATTTTCGCTGAAATTTGAATGATTAAACATCGCTCTTTGTAGTGACGCTACTGAAATATATACAGTGGTGTTCCCATAGGGTATACTTCATATATATGCTGTATACTCTCAAACATTGTTTAGACATATAATATCAAATTGCATAAATTTTCATATTATAATATACTATGTATATGATCACGTACACCAATTGTGGATAATGGATTACTGGAAGTATAACCTCAGAAAAATTGATGGTTACATCACTGAATATATATACAGTGGAGCTTCATAACTCGTCACCCCAAGGGAAATTAAAAACATGTTGATTTAAGTGGATGTCAACTTATTGAGGTTCCATAGTTTTAATTCCTGAAGAGTTTCTGTATCACTTTTACTTACCAAGGCTGCAGAGTTAGAGACTGACAGATTTTAGGACAAAAGAGTCAGATTCAGGAGTCGAAGGTTTAAAATTTCAAGCGTCAGTTATTTTCTTCCTAAGCCCGCAACTCTGCCACTGCTCGCGGAGTCATAGTCTAAGGGTATGAAATTTCCTGAGTCAGAACCGGTAATTTTCCCTCCCTACACCACAGCCCTGTCACTTTCTAATGCTTAACATTTACATCATGGAAAATAATTCCAGTATATGAATTTTCTTATTTTGAAAAGTACATAATAAATCCATAATTTTTGAAAAGAGATAATACATATTCTTGTCAGTCAGGTCTGAATTCACACCCCCGGGAAACATGAAAACATGTCGACTGAAGTGGAAGTCAACTTACTGAGGTTCCATAATTGTAATTCCTAAACAGTTTCTGTATCACTTACCAGGGCTGCAGAGTCAATGACTGACATGTTTTGGGGCAAAGGAGTCAAAGTTTTAAAACTTCAAGAGTCTGAGTCGGTCATTTTCTCCCAAAACCTGCAACTCTGCCATTGCTAGTGGCGTCGTAGTCTAAGGATCTAAAATTCCCAGAGTCGGGGCCAGTCATTTTTTCCCTCTACTCTGAAGCCTTATCACTTACAAATGCTTAACATTCACGTTATGAAAGTTTATTCCGGTAAAAGAATTTTCTAATTTTAAAAAGTACATAATAAATTCGCCATTATTTTCTTTAAAGAGATAAAACAGATTCTTGTCAGCCACGTCTTAAGATAAAGTCCTGCTCACCCTTGTTTGAAAAACATGTCACAGTGCCACCTTTCTCTAGAGGACATTTATCTTACCTTAGCCTTTTAGAATTGCATTAACAGCACAGAGTGGTAACAGACTCCCCTGGATAAAAATGGAATTCTCTAAAAGAACTTCCCAAAAAAGATTGACTGACCAAGAAATCACAGCGTAAGGTTCTGAGAAAAGGTCAGTATGAAAGAATGTTGAAAGAAAAAATTGTGGACTAGAATAGCAATTGGATGTTGACTTATAGGGGTTCCTGCAAATGTGCGTCAAGTTAGAGAGATTTTAGCCCATTGAAATTAGCATTGAGCCAACCATAAGGAAAATGTTGAGCTACCAGGTTAGTCTAGTTATCCGTAAGTCGAGTTTCCAAAGTTTCACTCTACATGAAACTAAAACCCACATGAGACGGTGAAAGTCAACATTCTCTTATTTTAAAGCTTTCACAGTAATATATATTTAAATGTGTTTAGGAATAAGGAAATTGTTGCACAATTAAGTCTCAGAAGTGTAGAATTGATGCTAAATATCTCATATCAGAGCAAAAAATTTATATTGTGTGTGTATTCTTATAGCCCCGCTTAAACGGGTAACGGATAAACAAATACCCCAAATATGAATAAAACCTTTTGGAACCGAATACTTCCCCACTGAGGAAATGTCAAAGATCCTCGCTTAATCAAACAATATTGATCAGCTTTCACAATATTTTGCTAAGAAGTTTTTTTAAGTATTTTAAAAATTAATTACGTATGAACAATTATTCATGTAAAAATATTAAATTATATTTTATGCATACAACAGATGAGGTTGTAAGTTGCATTTTTTTCCTTGCACCCTTCTAATATATATTTAAAATTATTATACCTATTATTTTGTTGTTCACTTAGCTTGTTTCAATATGTTTTTACCAAAAACATTACTCTCATTATATAGTTATTGATTCATTATTATTACATTTTAAGACAAATGTTGTCAATTTGGAATGATAAAAAGTATTTCCCCGGTTAATCAAATAATATTTCTTGGAACTGACAGTATTCAATTAAGCAGGGCCGACAGTATATATATTTTTAAAATCAGAGTAGAGCAAATATATATTATAATGTAAAAAAAAAAAAAAAAAAAAAAAAAAATTCAAGGTTATTACTATCTTCCCATTAAATTATATTCTTCCTACTCTGATTGGAAAAATATTCAGGTGCATTCCACTTCTCAAATAGCCAATGAAGTACTTTTCACAACAAAATTTTCAACAATATAACTAACTGTTCTTGAAGTAGAAGGGATTTCTGTTGTCAATTTCTGTTTGAAATATTTGACTTATGACCATTATCTTAAAAAAATTAGTACCATCTACAAGAAATAAAAAAGTGTATCCTATTCATAACACCAATGAAATAAAAAACACATTGTATACGTTGTCCTACATCAGTACGGTGAACACATTTTAGTCTAAATTAAAAAATCTTATTTCAAGGTATCTGTTTTTGCCAAGCACAATGGGAAAAAAAAAAACTCTAGGTTTATTCTTCTGAACTAATTTTAAATACTACATTCCAAGTTATTTCTGGTAGGAAATTTTTATCATGACAGCATCTCATGTATGTAGATTGAAATTTCAAATGCTTCTTAAGCTTTTATTTGGATGATCTACGCACATAATCAAATCTAGATTAAATACATTATCATTATGCAATTTTTAGGGAGTTTCAAATCATTTTGAACTATGTTTTAGCCGAAAGAGTTTTAAGATTTTCTTAATTACTGTATTTTCTGAAAAAATTAATTTTTAAAGAAAATCTTCAGAAACGCCCACCTTCAGAAAATCTCAAGTTATTTGGCCCACTTTAAGCCTATATATTCTAAGAAAACCTTGAGAATAAAAATTTGAAGATTTTCTTCAGAGCTTTTTACAGAAAATCTACAGATCTTAAGTCTGTAGATTTTCTTAAGATTTAGGTTTAAAAGTGGGCCAAATACCTTCAGATTTTCTCAACTTCAGAACATTCTGCAGAAAATCTAGAGATCTTCAGTCTGCAGATTTTCTTAAGATGTAGGCTTATGAAGTGGGCCAAATACCTATAGATTTTCTCAACTTTTTTTTTTAAGTTTTTTTTGAGATCCTTTCAAGTGGGGTGCCTTTCAACATTGTTGTATTGATGGTATGTAGTGCGTTGTTCCTTCCAGATCAGTAGACGCCCTGAATCGCCTTTCAATGTAAATCTGGACTCGTCTGTGAAGAGCACAGAAGCTCATTGCTGCTGGCTCCAGGAAGCATGTTCTCTTGTCCAGCGTAGCGGATCCGTCGCTGTGGTCCGTTGAGAGGAAGACACACAACTGGTCGTCTTGCATATAGACCTGCTTTGTGATGACGATTTCGCACCGTAGTAGCAGAGATTCTTCTTCCTGATGCTACAAAGTGGTCTGCAACGAGCTGCGGCACAGCAGTGATTCTTCTTCTTCGAGCCGAAAGAAATAGAAAATAATCTTCTACAGGTGTTGTAGCTGGTGGTCGGTCTGAAATACGTCTTCTGGACGCAGAATCTTCTGATTGGTATTGATCCCAAAGTCGCTGAACAACACTACGAGACAATTGAGACGTCTAGCAGTATCAGCCTGAGACATTCCCACTTCCATCCATCCAACTGCTCGCCACCTTAACAAATCGGGTAAACGACGTATCTGAGACATTTTCTAAACTCTATTGATTATTGTCATCGAAACTACCAACAATAGGGGAAAATCAACACAACTTACAGACAAAAGTACGAAAGCTTGATATTTGCGTATTTTTTTCTCGCTCATAAAGATATGTTCTTTTCTACAAAATAAAAGTGGCAGCTATCGTTTTTTGATAAATGGATTTATAGTTCGTTAATTGTTACTGCCTTTTTTTAATGGTAAGCTTCGAAAAACATGTTGTACCTTAACTTTTTGAGGCCAGTGTAATTGCAACAACAATTGCAGAAAAAAATTCTTATGTTTTCTATAAGAATACAGGCTTTCTTTCTGAGCGTAATATTGCACCATAGTAGTATTTCCACAATAAAACCAGTCAGAAATCAAAATCCCAAAGTTTGACAAAAGCTGTTTTAAACCTACATTACTAAAAGTGAGATAAAGGCAACAAGAAAAGTCTCAGCTTATGCTTCCCCATTGGTGCTAAAAGTACTTAAGGCATTATTAGAATTGCTCGTTTTTTTCTCGAAGTTTTCACTCAATGTCTTTACTTTTCTTGTTATTGTATTTGTATGCTAAGAGAATTAGTGAAACAAATTTATGAAAATTTTTTAGCCTATCTTAAGTTCCTGTTGCTTCGATTTACTTTAACATTAGCCATTTTCTTACTGTATAAATGAAGTCAATATGTTTTTTTTTTTTAGCTAAATTTATATGTATTATGATTTTTCTTTACTTGTCGGGGCCTACTTCTTATGGAAATAAAATTTCGACTATCTGCAATGATATTGCGCGTGGAAAAAATCTTCCTCTCGTTGCCGTCATTTTTTTTATTAGTTAGTAGTTGCTGTCGGAAAAAAAGTCTTATTTATTTTAAGTTCAGAGATTATTGGTTTTTCTTTGTAGACTCTGCTGAAACTGGTGAATAACTTACTATAATAGAATTATATAATATCCTGGAAACATTCCAAGTCATAATGGTGGATTGTCAGAAGAAAAATTTGTTAAATTAACGAAAAGTACAGATCATAATGAATCGTGTTTTAAAATATTTAAAAACTGCTTGACCACAATAGGTTGCAACTGCAAATAAATATATAGTACCGGTTGTAGAAAAGTGTGAAGAGGAAAAAAAGAAAACTTTGGCAATATAACACATTATGTTTATTTATTCAATCCCTTACGCATTTATTTAAAAATTGATTCACTTACGTTCCTTCATTAAATATCTAATTAATTTTATTATTCATTCCCTTGGTTTCTTATTCAATCACTATTTTCCTCACACATTCTTTTATTCATTTATTATTTTATTTACTCATTCAATGGATAAAATGTAGTATTAATAATCAAAAAGAAAATATTTCAAAAGAAAACTATTTTATTTTTTACTTTGTCAACTAAAAAAATATGTACAGGAGACCCTCGTTTTACGTGGGGGTAACGTTCCACGGAAATGCCGCGTAAATCGAAACCGCGTAAATTGAGACCTAATACTAGTGTTAAAATAGGGATTTGGTTCCGTAGATAACAAAATACTTCATTCTAGTGATGACTAGTTGTATAATAAGTTTATTAGGAGAGTGTTGTACATTTGGACACTTTTCATATTCTAATTTTTAACATCAATTATTTTAATTGAATTTAAAATCTAAAAGTCACATTAAAATACCCCAACATATATATATATATATATATATATATATATATATATATATATATATATATATATATATATATATATATATATATATATATATATATATATATATATATATATTAATTCAGACAGTTTGAGAATAAAATATTGCCAGACATTTAAAGTAAGAGTTCCAAACTGTCTCGAGAGGTACAACATTCAATTGTACCTTGGGACACATCCTGTTGTACTATGGGAAAGTCTTCATGATTTAGGAAACAGCCAAATACTTGAACCAATTTTTCTCCAAACAGAAAAAAAAATCATTGTAGTAAGTCATGAATAATGAATAATGAATTATGAATTATTATCTAACATTAAATGTGTTCAAAACCATTGAACATTGTTTCATGATCCTAATTACATCTTAATTATTAAGAAATATGCATATGTTGTACTTTAGAACGTGTCCAGAGGCACATTATGTTTGGCTGTACCAAGGTACAATAACCACGTGGTTTAAGAAAATCCAAAATGGTGGTAAATCTAGATGCACTATCATTATTTTCTATTAAACAAAATATTTTAAGTATTTTTCTTTTATAACGAAATAAAATTCAGTTGATTAGTTTTATAAATATAAAGACACAAAATGAAATAAAAATGAAGAAAACATTTACTTTGGAGTCATAAAACTTTCTTTCTCTCACAAAATCGTCAATTTTACTCATTTGATGCTAGTTTTTACTATGGCAACGTTTAGTGGTGAAGGTTACTATTAGAGATTACGAAAATATGGCTGCTAAAAATAGATTCTTGGAAATTATCAGTGACCCAAGGTACAAACATTCCTAGGTACAGCACTCTTCCCTACTGCAATGTATAAAAAATAATGTTTCACTGTAAATGATACTGTGAAATTTTTTTTTTTTTTTTTTTTGAAGAATTAAAATTTTCTTATTAAATTTCCACTTTATTTATTTTTAAAAAGGTACGTTATCCCGACTATTTTACTTTAGCCCACAATGCCCTACTTTTCTTTTAAAAAAAATGTAGCTTATCTTAATACAGTATTATCGTTTGCCACAGCTCTGAGTAATAATTTTTATCAAGGCAAAAGGTCCAAATTTTAAGAGTTGAAACTCTGTTGTGTGAGTTGCATTTAATAACTCCGAGTAAAGAATAATATTTTTCTAACGTAAATTTATCAAGCAGATTTTTTACTTATCAACCATACTCTACCTTTAGCAAATGTAAAGAGTACTACCAGTAGCAACAAATCTCAGCACGTAGCAATTGAACCTATTACAGGAGTAAATAAAACCCAGATTAACAATGTTTTCGGCTACAAAAATATCGATAAGCCACGCATACATTGGACATAAATCCATTAGCCGAGTGACAATAAATCAAGTGTCTTTATTATCTATCAATTCTCCAATTCCTAAAGCCAAAGCCAACACAACCTAGCTAATCTACTTGTCTCTGACTCCTTTCTGTGTTCTAACAACTTCTGTTTTCTGATGTAATTCTGGAAGTTTAGTATTTTTGGCTGTGTTTATTCACAATTTTAAGAAAGATTTTTGAAAATTGTGCCATTCAGTGCAATTTGTGCAGTGGATGAAATGCACAATATCACTGCTGGAGGAAATTCTAAGAAGTGCTAATGGAAAAAAAACCTCATAAATGCTCTTGGAAAAGTGAACAACAGAAAAAAAAGTGCGTTTTATTTTGGTTTTTAAATGGTACAATTTTATGTAGTGGTTATGTGCTCAGAAATATATATTGTAATTATGTTTCCTTACTTGAGGATATTTGATTTTTCGTTTTGAAACAAATTCTTAGAGTAGTATGTTGTTCAAATTTCCCGAGATAGCATGCAACTTACAGTCTATGCAGCTCATGGAAGTGTATTCTTATAGTTCACAATAAAAGTAAGATGGACTCGTAACGGTCTATTCTTAGTCAATAACGTGACAAATTCATTGTCAAAAAGTCCAAAGGACAACTGAAATATGTTCCGTTCAAAAACCTATAGTTGTTGCAACAATAGGATTTTTTTTAATCGTACAAATGCTGAAAATACTACTTTTAAATGTTTGCAATTGATGACCACCCATCTGCATTGCTACAAGAAAAATACAGTAAAATCCCTCTAATGCGTACACTAACGAGACAATTTTTTTTGTCCGCAATAGAGAGGTGTTCGCATGATAGGGGTTTAATAATGTTTTTTGCATTGGAACTGGGGAATTAAAAATTGTCCGCATAAGAAGGGTTTCCGTCTTTGAGAGGTGTCCGTTAGGGGTTTTTTACTGTATATGGGTTTTAAGGGATACATGTAAAATCCTTTATTTCTGGAGTTTTAACTTTCCCAAATTTTATTTTCCAAAAATCGAAGTCTGTTTCGTAATTTTTAAAAATCATTTAACTAATTTCATCGTTTACATCAAAAGAGGGATTCGTTAAGTATATCCAGATTAAACGGTGTAACATTGTAAAAATTTTTAAATTATTATCATCTGGAAAATCTATAATTTTCCAAACTTTAAGACCGTTTATCAAGAAAGTTATGATATTTGTAACAGAGCACTAGGTGAGTGTTTTTTTCTTTTTTGAGTAAACGTTTAGTTTTTGTAGACGTTTTGTTTGTAAAGAACATTTAACAAATTCTATTTTAAAGGAAAATAATAAAAACTGCAATTATTCTAATAAAATCTTTTTTTTTTTTGTAACATTTTTAAAAATAATCATTTTTTAAGGACCACTAATTTCAAAACTGACGATTTCAATTGCCACCGTAATGAAAACCACAACTAATATAGACACACAAACTTAACAATAGAAAGCAAGATTTTGGAAAGCAGTAAAGCAAACAGATATTTTAAAAATAAAATTGATTTAGCAGTACAAAAAGAAACAGAAAATGACTTATTTTGTTCATTTAATTTAAATTACACATCCACCACTTTAAAGTTCCTCCATCTCTCTCTATAAATGTTAAATATATCTTTATACTTTAACTTTTATTGAATATTTTCAGACGGTAAATAACAAAGATGTGTATTTTTTAAATTGTCATATTCCCTCCATTCTGAGAGAAAAAACTTTCTCTAAGTTATGATCGAGAACTACAACGTACAAGCAATAAAAAAGAACTTAGATGGTGGATTGGGTATTCCTTTCTTTAGTGATTTTTTGACACCTGCTACTTTTCCCGTCAGTTTTGATAACTGTAGATCATAAATTTCCGTGAGTCAATTCATCGTGTACTATATACCGCACTGAAACATAAAAAGAACTGATTTTCAGATTATCTACCTCGACTCGGGTAGCTAAAGGATGTTTTTTAGAGGTATTGAACTTTAAGTCGGGAACACTGCTTGATCTGTGGGCCATTTTGATAGCTGTTACTTATTTTGTGTTTAGTTTGGTTTGCCATTTCATCTGAAATAGACAACAGGACTGTGCAACACGCCACACAGCACATGTCACAATTGATTTATTAAAAGAAACTTTCGGTGAACGAATAATTTCGCTTAATGGACCCGTGAATTGGCCTGCGAGATCATGCGATTTAACTACGCTGGACTATTTTTTGTGGGGCTGTGTGAAGTCTCAGGTCTACACCGATAAGTCACAGATGATTGACGCCTTGGACAAGAACATTTGTTACATATCACTCACATACGGCCCCCATTGCTGCAAAAAGTGATGGAAAATTGAACTTCCCGATTAGACGTTCTCCAAGCCAGCCAAAGTGGCTATATACCAGAAATCACATTTAAATAAAAATGGCAAAGAATCATCTTTTGAATAAAGCCAAATTCATGGCGATTTATATCATTTAACGGTGTTTTATTTGAACCTAAAATTCTATACCTCTAAAAGAAATACCCCTTATTAAACAGCAATCGTAACTCAATATCTATTATTAAGATTAGTGACTGCAAATAAATGCACAAAGAATGATTAAATCTATATAAATAAGACAAAGAATATATCGTCGCCTCCTAGCAACAGTAAGAGATCCTAGTGTTATTTCTGGGATTAAATGTCTTACTGTTGCTCTGAGGCGACGATATATGTATGTGTGTATATATTATATACAGTCGACTCTCGATGACTCGAAGCCTTATAGCTCGAATCTTTCTTTATCTAGAAGTTTTCATTCAGTCCCATAATAATTTCGTTTTCAATGTAACGTTGTCTATTTATCTCGTATGTACTCCTTTTAAATCAAAGTTTTTACGAGTTTCCATTTTATACTTTAAAATGCAGCCAAAATTAAAAAAAAAAGAATTTTCCCCCTTTTAACTCATTGATTGTTTATTAGCTTATGCGAGGGGGGAAATTTATCTATAACAGCGGTCCTCAATGCTTGTCTAGCAAGAAGAGGTGAAAAGTAGCCGATCGCCCTACTTTTTGCCGTGGCTGACGACCTAAAATTTTATTGTTGGTTAATCTTTGAGAAACTTAAAACATAGGCAAAAATTTATAAAAAAAAATGCCTTTATTTTCTCGATGACTCAAATAATCTGCTTTTAGGACAAAACGACGTTTTAATACAATATGAACTGAAATCAAGAGAAAAGAAATTGGATCTACTACATACAAACTTAATGATGTTTAAAGATGAGTAATGATGTAAAAAAAGATAGCAGTCAAAAATAGCTCCCCTTTTCGAAGTATCTTAATAAAACTAGTTTTGTGCAAAGATATTTTTTCTTTGCACCAATAACTAATTTTAAACAAACCAAAAGTGTTACAGTCCAGCTTTTATGCACTATACCTGGCAAACATAACAAAAATTATTTTTGGGAAGGCTGGGAATGGAATTTCCGATAACTTAAACTACCGATTTCTTGAAGGTGTTATCCGCTCCCTTAAGACTTCGAGTTCTCGAGAGTTGACTGCAAGTTAAATTGCTCCAGAATTGGAGCAATTCCCATTGGAGGTATGCCACCATTTTTATGGAGTAAGGGAAAAACAAATTTTTTGCAGTTAAGTGGAGGGTAAATAAAAGTTTACTATTTAAAAAATATACTGCTCCAGAATGATGGAAGCTATTTATTAGGTGTGTGTAAAGCACTTGTATTGTCACTAAATTTTTCGTATGAAAAGCCTGATTTTGACTACGGATAGAATAGACCGCTAATTTAGACGCGTCAAGTTCGAAGTTCCTTCCTATATGCTTGAACGGCGGAAATGATTAAATACTTCTTTTTAAAACAGCTGTAAATTTTACATATTTAGTTCCTTGTTATTTTGCTTCTTTCTTCTGGTGGACAGTTTCTAGTAGATTCTTTTCTAGTTTCAAGGAAAATGTTTAAGTGTAAAGTGTGTTTACAAGAAAACGGTATATACTTCTAAAGAAATCTCTTCAAAAGCAGATTTTTTACCCATCTTTCTTTCACGTAATATATATATATATATATATATATATATATATATATATATATATATATATATATATATATATATATATATATATATATATATATATATATATATATATATATATATATATATAAACAAAGCATGCAGTACCTCTACTGAGACATGATTTACTTACAAAAACTTCTTAAGAAGCTTCTAACTACGAAAATGATGCTAATAAAATGGAAGACATCAAGTGCGATAGAAAAAATACTTATTGATAAGTATATCTGCTATGTCTTTATGGCAGCATAAGGATATCACAAAAAATATGCTTTTATACAAAGTCGGATCAATATACGACATTCCGAATGACGTGAATAGATTGTGGAAGTTGTAACTTCGTTTCTATCTAGGCATAGATATACATGATAAAAAAGTTCTTTCCTGCAATATATTTATTCTTAATACTTTAACAGAAAGATACTATCTCAAAAGAAACTTTATTGTTTAAGATAATTAGTAAAAAAAAACAATTAAGTGAATTTTTTTTTGTTTTTCTTCTTTTAACAAAAGTAGAAATATGCTCTTTAAACCGCGAGAGTATATTTTTATCTTTTCGTCTAATTTTTTTTCTTTTGGAAAGAAAAAATTTGAATGAATATTATTAAAGAAATTAATTATATGTTTTATTTCATTACCCAAATCAAAAAGGAAAAGAAATATTTTACTATCATTAGCAAAGTTTAATGCAATGAATGATACATATAATTAAATTTCCTTTACATAATAAAATAAGACATAATTATGTTTCACTCATTACACAAACAGATTTACATAAATTGCATAATTTTACGTAAAATTTGATAAGGTCAAAAAAAAAAAAAACTTAGTATTAAATGCTACATTTATTAATAATGATGGGCATAACAGGGTTCTCATAATCGAATCCCTCGATTATTCAGGATCATTCGAGAACTCGATTATTACGAGCTCTCGAATATCAGATCTCGAGTTCTGGATTAGCGTATTTCGAGTTCTCGATTAGCGTATCTCGAGTTCTCGATCATCACATCTTGAGTTCTCGATTAACACATCTCGAGATCTCGATTATCACTTTGCGAGTACTCGAGCGATCATCTGCTCGAGTTCCCGCTTTGTGAACTTCTCACGATGTTGAGTTCTCGAGATGTCTATCACTCGAGCAGTGTATTTCTGGATCGATTTGATAATCGAATGAACCTCTCAATAGTTGTCTTCTGAAGTGATTCAGTTGCAGGGGCGGATCCGTCATTCAGGGGGTCAGGGGGCTGGTTTTGAAAAGTTAATATTTTTACATATGAATGGGCATGGTTTTTGTTGTCTTCCGAAAAAACTGCATTGAATATATATCCTTTGACCTTTCCCCCAAAACAATTTAGAATGACGGGGTGCGCTGAGAAGCCCACAGGGGAAGTGGGTCATGGGGGAGGGGGGCGGCATACTGCGTCTTTGAAATTCTTAATAGATGTTAGTCTTTTTTTAGGGAGTATCCTTCTTGAGTTTGGGGGGGGGGGGGTCGGCCTGGGTGAAAAGGTACGCTAGCACATTTGAGGAATAGATATCGCTGTGATTTAAATGGCGATATGCTCAAATAAATGCCTCTCGAATGTTTTATTCGAATGGTGTTATAACTGAGAGATAATGTGTGCAGTCCAATGCTTGATTATCGACTGATTCTTTGGGATGATTTGGTTGTCCAACGATATGTTTTGATTGAAAGGTGTTAATGAATGAACACATGAACGGGTCTGTGGGTGACATGGGTTGTGTGTTCCGGTATTGGAAGTAAAGTTTGGGGACGCTAATAAGGTTCTAACTTCAGTGGTATTAAAACTAAAATTAAATTTCATTTAAACAGTGTGAATACTTAAGTTGAAAACCTGAGGGGACTTCTTCCTCCTTACGTCCACTTTCGACCACACCATTGGGTAATGAACTCAAAAACACGTGTCTGTAGTAAATTTGATATTTGTGCTACAAAAGTTGGGTGTTTCCTGTTACTTCCCGGCACAAAAATGTTTATTAATTTCTCAATAAAACAAGTGGTTTACTTCTCGTGTAATTTATTCGTAGGAGGTGAGAAAAAGGGGGGGGGGGATGAAACAAACAAATCTTTATTAAAAAACCGCCCCTAAAAAATTCAACGGCGTAGGTGTGCCATGGATTCCCTCCCCCCCCTTTTTTTGTCGAAACCCCTATAGAAGTCAACTCAATTATGAATAAACTCAAAAAATGAAAGAACTAGTCGAGAACTCGATTCAAAGTTCTCGAGAACTGAATTCAAAGTTCTCGAAAACTCGATTCAAACTTCTCGAGAACTCGATTCAAACATCTCAAGAACTCGATTCAAAGTAATCGAGAAATCAATTTCTCGATTTCGAATGATCTCGATTGTCAATCGCTCTAGTTCTCAATTTCAAAAGATCTCGATTATCAATCACTCGAGTGATCGACCTGAAAAGATCTCGATTATCAATCACTCGAGTGATCGACCTGAAAAGATCTCGATTATCAATCACTCGATTATCAGAAGTACTCGATTCCCGAGACCTCGATTATCAAAAGATCTCGATTATGCCCATCACTACTTATTAGCAATCTTACTAAAAGCATATTAAAATATAATTAACTCTTACTTGAAAAATATACTTGAATAGAAACTAAGCATCTTTAAAGTAGATCAAATGGAAAAGTTTTAATAGTTTATAATTAGCTTCACTATTTTTAAAACTGTTTATTCTAAATAAATCAAACAATTTTAAATCTCATTTTTTACAGTTATTTTTGTACATAACGTAGGTCATCGTACGGGATTTTATGCTTTAATGCCCGCTTGTACCGCCTTGTGCATTCAAACAATAGGTGGAATAACAAGGGTACATAAACTTGAATTGATTTTTAAAATTCCCGACAAAATTTTGAAGCAAAATAAAACTGTGCAACCTTTTCTCCATCTCAAGTTTAAAGCTTCAGTCGTTTATGTGTTTCTTTTTTTATTGTCTCGCTCTATCTCTACAAGTATGTGTGTGCGCTGTGCGTGTGCGTGTATGTGTGCGTGTGTGTGTATGGGTGAGTGGCTGAGTGTGAGTGTGTGGGTGTTTGTGGGTGTGTGGGTGTTTGTGTGAGTGTGTGGGTGTTTGTGTGAGTGTGTGGGTGTTTGTGTGAGTGTGTGGGTGTTTGTGTGAGTGTGTGGGTGTTTGTGTGAGTGTGTGCGTGTGTGGGTGTGTTTTTGTGAGTGTGAGTGTGAGTATGTGTGTGTGTTTGTGTGTGTGTGTATATGTGTGAGTATGTGTGTGGGTCTGTGGATGTGAATGTGTGTTATAAAAACAAATTTTCATAACATACCAAAAATTAATAAATATTTAAAAAATGGTTACATTATTCACGTCAGTAACGTTTAGCTGAAACACGATAACTTGTTGATCACATAATTTTCATATATTTAAATACAGTTTTCATAATGCAAGCATCAAGTCTTGACCAATTCATTTAATTAAATGACCAAAATTGTTACATTCCTTTTTCGATAGTTAAATGAACTTAATAATAAATTAATACCTCTTGATAAAATCAACAACTACCAATCAAGAACTTAATAAAAATGTAAGAAGTATGCTTGTATTGTTACTTTAGTATTATATGGTTGCCTCGATTCTTAAAATATTGGAATTTTATTTGGAGGGAATATCAATTATTTGGTGTACAAATAAGTTTTAAAGGATTTTAAAGAGATGGCGTCACACAAGTATAAAATAGAAACGGACAATGTTGCAAACTAACTTCATTTTATAACCTCATCGTTAGGCTCTCATTTTCAGTATGTGACATTTCGCTGAAGTGGAAACAATATAGTTTTTGTGTGCTCTGAATATGTCAAATTTTGTGCCAACAAAACACAATTTGCGGGAAAGTTTATTTGTCTGCTGAAAGTTTATTTGTCCATCGAATGCTGCAAGAGGCTTACGGGAACATGCTTCATCGATTTCAACATGTGAGTTTTGGCATAGACGTTTCAGAGTACCAATGACAAAAAGCGCAATGGACGACCCCAAAAGTTTTAGGATGCCGAATTTGAGGCTATATTGGACAAAGACTAGTACAAAACAACTTAACCGAACTCAATTAATGCGTTTGACCCGAGCACTGCTGGAAAACGGCCACAATATAAGGAGAGGCACGACAAGGTAACTTAGAAAACGCTCGGCCGCGTGTTCCGTAGCCGTTCAAAACATACTTTGATACGCTGAAATGAGAAGTCCTACCCCACCCGAATGTGTAACCTAGACGTTGCCCTTTCAGACTACTATTTGTTTTCGTCGATGACACATGCTCTTGAGGATCAGCACTTCCTCTCTTTTGAAGAAATCCAAAATTGGATCGATTCGTGGATCGCATTAAAAAAACACATCGTTTTTTCAACATGGCATTCGAAAATTGCCAGAAAGATGGGAAAAGGAAGTGGTCAACGATAGACAATGCTTCGAAAAAAGAACATGAAACTATTTTGTTCACCATAAAGCGTCAAACTTGAAAAAAATCCTTTAAAACTTATTTGAACACCATATATGTCCACTAACTTGAAAGCTAACTATATATACATTTACGTTTTTTTTCAAACATATTTTATCTTGAAAAAACTAAATAACTATGGGGTTTGTAATTAAAAATAACGAATGTCCCTCTGTCCGCAGACATTTTTTTGTATAACTTTAATTCTAATTGCTTTTGAAAGATAACATTTAGTTAATATTGAATCATAAAATTCATTATAAAAAAGAAAAGTTGAGGGACAGAAAGTATTTCAAAGGAGGCTGTAAGTTATTTTAGACTAAAATTTAAAGGTGAAAACCATTCTTCTTATAAGGATATGTATGATATTTTTACTCAAATTTGAAAAAAAAAAAAAAAATTTGATTTCACCTACGCCGGAAGAATTTTTGCTTTAAACATTAAAAGTTATAATTTTTAAAAAGAAATGACTTAACATCTCTTTGCCAATTAAAAAATGTATTTTTTACATTTCCTTGTGATACTTTGTGCAAAAAAGAATATTTGCAGTCAAATATTGTTCATTGAAAAAGTTCCTTGCATTCCGGGAAGCAATCTTTGTACTTCAAAACGTTGGTTAACTGATTTATTTAATAAATGCAATAATTTAAAAACTTGGTGGCTTACTAGAAAAAGAGAGAGAGAGTTTCATTCTTCTTGCTTCAACTCAAAAAGTAAACATTTTTCTTTCTTTCTTTTCTGTGTGTTTTATGATTCTCTGAGAATTATGAAAATTATAAGCTATTAAATTGTACTTATTAATTACGCTGTTATAGTTACTATGAGTTAATTTTAAAGCAAAAAATTGTGTGTAGACTAAAATTATTTTTTCAGTGTTACATACATGCTTTCCACACATGTCTTGTGAAAACAATTTTATTATACTCAGAATTTTTCATACTCAATAACGAAAGCAAAAATCCGCTCTTTAACGATTTGCATTTCAGAGAAAAAACTTAACATGAAAATAATAACAATTATTATTATTTATATCATTATTATTTTTAAACTACAATTATTAAACGATTTTACTAAACGATCCTCTCATATTCTCGAAGATTTTAATTTTTAGCAGAACTTCTGATTCATATTTGATTTACTGATACTTTGACTTCCTGATTTTGTTTTCTTAAGTCATTCTTCAAACATTTTTATGTGTTTTTTCATGATTTCGACCATTACACTTCTAGAATGCTGCGTCGGCAAAACTTTTATTGAAGGAAGCAAAAGAACACTTACATAAATTTCCCATATTTCAAAGTAGAACTTTCTGGAAGCAACTCCGAATATTAAAATATTTTGGATCTATTTAAAAAAAAAATTCTTACATTCAAACTCTTAAAAGAAGACTAATAATGAGAAAAGACATTTACACTAAATGCTGAATATTTTATTGAAGAAACGCCATAAAATTACTTCTTCTTTAGCGGAAAGAGAAAAACAAGGAAATATTATCTAACTTAAATTTTATGCCCTTCAACTTGGCGTAAGACTTAACATTCCTTATGACTCCCAATGAAGTTGTCATTCAAATGATCAATGAACTGTTTTTAGTACAAGCGCTTGTGGCAAAATTTTTTATATCACATCTAAAACTTTGCATCAGGTAAACCGTCTTACCCTGGTTACCTCTGATTTAGCAGATCAATTGTTTCACCGTTATGGGGTTAAAAATGTAAACTTATCAAATAACACTGTTTTTAAGTAAAAATGATAGTATGATATAATATCAAATGTAGCGTAACTGCTAAAAATTGACATGAAATTTAAGAGACACTGAATCAATTATAAGCAGCAGTAAATGTGCACCATTGTTAGCCATTGTTCATTGTTCTTCAAGTGATCAATGAATTGTTTTTAGTGCAAGCACTTGTGGCGAAAATTTTTATAACACATCTGAAACTTACATCTAAAACTATGCATCTGGTAAAACATTTTACTCCGATTTAGTAGATCAATTGTTCGAGAATTATCGGTTTAAAAATGTAAACGTTTCAACTAACACTGTTTTTAAATAAAAATAATTGTATGATAAAATGTAATATTTAGCGTAACTGCTAAAATTGACAGGCAGTTTACAGAGGGTGGCCAAATTACTATACTGTACTCAAACAAATTCTTGTGTATTTTAATGTTTTTTATTGTTGTTACATAGTTCAATTATTTGAACACATTATAAAGTGTTTTTAAAAATATGAATTAAACATATTAAACGTTGAGTTCTGAGTACGTTTTGATCGATACAATGAATAGATAAAAAAATAATTATTTAAGGGGAGTCAGTACCCTAAATACTTTCAAAAATTCGATTTTTTTATTTTTATATATTTTGAAAATCCATTTCAATACTTTTTAAATGATACAAACTTCTTGATCGTGCTCATATTAGAAGTAAGTTAAAATAAGCTTTAAAAAAATCTAAATCTACTTTGCTGAGGTATGATTTTCCCCTTTAAATTGCAATATCTCGAAATGGTATTTTTGAAACTAAATGTTTCTTTTTCTCAAAAAACTAAATTGTGTTAGGCTTTGAAATTTTTACCACCTATCCCATACATGTAATTGCATATACTGAAGTAAATTTTTTCTCATATTCGAAAAATATTTTTTATAGAGCTGATTTCGTGTTGCAAAATGGCATTTTCTTGAAAAAAAATACAGTGATTTACACATTAGAATTAAAAAAAAAAAAACTAAGCTTTCTTTCTGCAAAATTTTACTTCAGTATAGAGAAAAGAGTCTACTTAAAGCACAGAAAAAATTTCATAATTGTATCTTTAATAGACTTTCAGAAAAAGGTACATGAACCTGTGCAAATTAACATTGACGGTATAGGGGGTACTGACTCCCCTTAATGTTTAGTAACTCCGCCTTTTGCTGCTATCACGGCTTGGATGCGCGTGGCATGCTTTCAATGCATGATATGAATATTTGAGTTACCTAATATTATACAGAAAATCGTTAACTTTTTCTAAAATCACACTCAGAAGAAGCCGGTAACTGGAAGTTTTAGCGAACACGGGCCCTGACGTCTATCACATTTAAACTATCAAAAAAAACAAAAAGTAAAGTTTCGCCAGAATAAACTTTAAACTTTTAAATAAACTTAAAAATTTGTTCAAATAATAAAACTATGCAACTACAATGAAAAATAATAAATATACAGAAACATTTGTTTAATTTGAATAATTTGACCTCCCTCTGTAAGAGACACCATTTGGCCTCATAAACCCGATCAATTATAAGCAGCAGTAAATTTGCACCATTGTTAGCTTGTGAGGCTCCCACAATAGTGCTCGAGCGGGGACAAAATACTGATTCTTATGAGCTATATATGAATTATTTTTAAATAAAAAAACAGACTTCAAAAATCAAACAGGAACTAAAAAGTAAAAAATAATTAGTCATTCTTACGTACGATTTCCTTTCCAAAAGTATAAATAAAACTTATTTTATAATTCCAGTACAAAAATCAACTAAATACACAGTTATCAAACAAATACTGATTTTAATTACTATATGATGAATTATTTTAATAACTAATTATACACGATCTCTTAATTTTTAATACCAATTTGAAGTTGGGGCCTCATATCAACTAATACCTAACGTAACTAAGTAGGTTTAGTTTTAAAGACTTTCGCGTTTTGTTAAATTTGTGTTTAATTCGGGATTTGGTGGGTTGTCAGTTCTTCTGTGCGAGTGGGACAACAGGGCAAAACATGAACATTACATCAATAAGAAATGGCCAGAGTGCAAACAATGCATTGCAGGTTAAAAAAATGTCCAAAAGGCTCCTATGATTGATTAAAAAAAAACATAATCTCCCACTTATGCACATAAAGTTGGGATTGATGAAGAATTTCGTTAAAGCGTTGGATAAAGAAATGTGTTTATTTCAATATTTGCTAATACAGTTCCTATCACTCAATTATGCAAAAATTAAGGAGGGTATTTTCATTGACCCACAAATCAGAAATCTTACGAAGGACAAAAATTTTGAAACTAGTTTCGGTGATTAGGCATAGATTGATTTAAAAAATACTTTGACACAATTCTTAGGAAATAATAGAAGTCCTAACCATGAAAAATTAATTAATGACGTGTTAAAAAGTTAAAAAAAGAATTGGATTTTATTGTCGTTGACAATTTATGTTATGGCATCTCACTTAATTTTTACTTCCTTTTTACAAAAAAGGAAGTATTGTATTCGCGAAAAAAATTTCACTCAAAAATCGACCTTAATTTCCATGTTGCTCACACCCGAATGAATGTTGAATTTTTTTTTTCGACTCGACTACACCTGGATAAGTGCCTAAAAACGTATACACACGCAAAATATTCATTTTGACGATTCCCGAGTTTGTGACAACGAGTTTTCTCGTGATGTATGGATGTATGTGCGTATGTATGTCGCATAACTCAAGAACGGTATGTCCTAGAAAGTTGAAATTTAGTACGTAGACTCCTAGTGGGGTCTAAGTGTGCACCTCCCCTTTTGGTTGCATTCGGGCGTTTTTAAGGGGGTCTTTTGCCCTTTTTTGGGGGAAATCATTGTTAATTTCGATGTAAACTCAAGTGGTGTTACAATTTGGCGGACACTTGATGATATATCGCCAGTCTTTTAATCGCCAAGTTTTGTCTCCAACTTGTGGACAAATTTGGCAATTTTTTTAAAAATATAGCTTCAATTTGGCCACAGTTGGTGATATTTAGAGGGTAAACTTTTGAATCACATTAATATTGTCGATAATGAGAAAATGACATTAAATTGGAGTAAAAGGAAGTCATGTGAGCACACATCAGCTGGTTTTTCCTGAAAGCATGGGAGTTGTAAGCGACGAGCATGGTAAACGCTTTTACCATGATATTTCTGCAATTCAAGAGCAATATCAAGGACGGTTTACTCCTAATATGCTTGAGATTACTGTTGGAATGTTTTTAGAGAAGATTGTGATAGTGCCTAAAAGAGAGCATTTGCAGTTAAGGCATTTACAGCTACATTGCGTATGAAATTTAAGAATTTCTTTTTACGAGAATCATCATTTTTACTTTCTTTTACAAAAAAGGAAGTATTGTATTCGCGAAAAAAAAATAACTCAAAAATTGGCCTTAATTTCCATTTTGTTCACCCACGAATGATTTTCTTTTTCCACTCGACCACACGTGTATAAGTGCCTAAGAACGTATAGACACGCGAAATATCCATTTTAACGATTCCCGAGTTAATTACAACGAGTTTTCTCGTGACGTCTGTATATACGTATATGTGCGGATGTGCGTATGTATGTCGCATAACTCAAGAACGGTATGTCCTAGAAAGTTGAAATTTGGTACGTAGACTTCTAGAGGGGTCTAGTTGTGCACCTCCTCTTTTAGTTGCATTCGGGTGTTTCTAAAAGGGTCTTTTGGCCCTTTTTGGGGGGAAACATTGTTCATTTCGATGTGAACTCAAATGGTGTTTTTATTTGGCGGACACTTGGCGATATATCGCCAGTTTTTTCGTCGCCGTTTTGTCGCCAACTTGGCGACAAATTTGGCGAGTTTTTTTATATTCTAAATCTGGTTTCAATTTGGCCAATGTTTGTGGTATTTAGAGAGTAATCTATTAAACCACATTAAAATTGCCAATAATGGGGGAAATGACATTAAAATGGAGTAAAAGGAAGTCTGTGATGCTCACAACAGCTCGTTTTATTAAAAATATCTTTTATTCTTCTACAACTCTTTAATTATTATATATTTTTTGAGTTTTATATTAGTTTTAAGCTTTTTAATGGAAATATAAAATGATAAACGGCGAAAATTTTGTATATGTGCTGAATATTTAATAGATAATAAATTTAGATTTTAAAGATTTTGGATTTTTCAAAAATCTGTGGGTGATGGAGCATTTTTATTATCATAGTCCTATTCAGCACGCCCTAAAATATTTAAGTCACCACTTACTTATTGAGGAACAGAAACCTTGTTTACCAACGTAATTTGATGGATTACTTTGGCATCAAAGAACATTTTAAAGCTATCAACAAAGATCAGTAGTGTTTTTTGAACTTCCTCTTTGACCAGAAAAATGATTTATTTCTGTTTAATGCCGGTGTACCACTACTATCTAAAAGATTCTTTTCGCTCCTTACATTTCATTGTCTGCACATTTTGTTAGAAATGTTGATGAAAAAAAAAGAAAAATAAATGAATTTTCTTATACAACAACTATTCCCAACTATATGTTTTTTTATACGTTTAAAATTATGACTAAAAGGAGGTTTGGGGAAAACCACTCAATATTTCTGAAAATACTTTGAAATCCATCTATTTATTAGAACTAATCCCAAACTGATCTCCTTTTCCCATTCTAAGCGTTTCAATAACGTCAGGACTCGCTTAGATTCGAAATAATCGCATTTTGAGAAAACAGTCGATAACAGAAATCTATAGAATCCCAAAATTCCAGAAACTCCCATTTATGAACCAGTTACACAAATTTCATCAACTAAATGGATGTTTTTTTTTTCTTTGCCTATGATATTCGGACTTCAAAATAAATTGGCTGCAGTCGATTTCGACTCTACGTTGACTTTAATGGTTTAAAATAAAGGGCAATGTTTTATCTGGGAATTCGCCAAATGTAGTGAAACCTCTGCGGAAGCAATTATATTGTTTATGCGTTTAACTAGTATAACGATGCTCTTAAAAATACAAGAATAAAAGCATTGAATATGAGGTATCTTTTGTTTTTGACAACAAAAAATAAAGTAATTGAAAAAAAAAATAATATCGTGCCTAAAATGAAATTCAGGATGCTAGGGTCAAAAGCTTAAAACACTAATTTTAGTTATGTTTCTTAAAATCAAGAAAACAGTTCTTCATATGGGATGGATCTTATTATTGGGTACCGCATATATATTAAAATCTTATTTGCATGAACTTCTGTTTAAAATGATGCAAAACAATTAACTTTTGTTGAATTAGAGAAATTTTATCAAAAAAAAATACATTTGATAAATAAATAAACCTTTTGCTATAAAAAAAACTCACTTTTGATTTCATTTGATTGAAAGTATCAAAAATAGCATTCCTGAAAAATGAGTTCACGTAGAACTGAACAAATGGGTTTTATCTAAACAGATAACTAAAAGCAGATTTTTGCTACTTGCAGAACATTTTCAATTCAATATGTATAGGAATGATTATGTTCCTGGATGGTTAGAAGGAGGTGTTTTTCTGACAGGGAAGCAGACCAAGAGGCAGTGAGAAGCAAAGGAATGTAAGTGACAAAATTAAAAATATGGATATAACCAGTTGAAATGATAGGTGAACCTCTCCTCTGTCTTGGGGAAAGAGATATTACCCGTAGCACAGGTAGGTTTTATTATACAGTATGATTTAGAAAAACTTTTCAATGAAAACCTACCCAGGACCTTATGTTTAAAAGCATTTTACTCAAAACTTGAAAATGGTAACTTACATCCCTTTGCTTCTCACTGCTCTCGGAAGTCACTCCCATTCCTTTCTTTTATGATTTTATTCAAATATAAGATATTGAAAATTTTTAGAATGTAAAAAATGTAAGTGGTAAACATGCATTATACAACGTGGAAAAATTCTGACTTTTAAACATTAAAGGTACAAAAAAATCACTTAACGGCTCTCATTTTTGAGTCTGAAACTCTACGCAAAAAAATCTATTACATTTCTTTACGGTTTATGCAGCAAACCTAACACAATTTGTATTTATGCTTTTCGAAAAATAATTTTTAATAAGAGGCAGTGAGAAGCAAATGGATGAAGATTTACATTTTCAAGTTTTGAGTTAAACGCGTTTAAAGTTGCAGCCCTAGGTAGGCTTCTATTGAAAAGTTTTTTTTTAAATCATGCTGTGTAACAGCACCTGCTAGGGCTACTTGTTCTATCTCTTACGCCAAGACAGAGGAGAGATTCACCTACAGTTTATACTAGTTAATCTCCAAATTTTTAGTTTTGCCACTCACATCCCTTTTCTTCTCACTGCCTCATACGAAAATTATCATTCGTTCCCTTCTGAGAAAAAAACGAATTTTAAATTTTCATATTTCTTCAATGTTTTTCAGAAAAGTGCTGTACGGCATTTTTCTATTTGCAATATGGACAAAAATCAGCTCGAAAAAAAAAAGAGAGAAGAAAATAAACATAGTAAATTAAATTGGTTTAAACAAGCAATGATAACTTTCATTATTTTAAAGTATAAGTTTCTTATCGTTTAAGAATAACATGCATTATACAACGTGTAAAAAATCTGACTCTTAAACATTAAAGGTACAAAAAAAATCACTTAATGGCTCGTAATTTTGATTCTGAAACTTTACCCCAAAAAATCTATTACATTTTTTTTTAGGTTTATGCAACAAACGTAACACAATTTGTATTTATGCTTTTCGAAAAATATTTTTAATACGAGGCAGTGAGAAGCAAATGGATGATTTGCAATGATTTGCAGAAAAGTGCTGTACGGCATTTTTCTATTTGCAATATGAACAAAAATCAGTTTCAAAAAAAAAAAAAAGAGAAGAAAATAAACATAGTAAATTAAATTGGTTTAAACAAGTAAACAAGTGATGATAACTTTCATTATTTTAAAGTATAAGTTTCTTATCGTTTAAGAATAATTCTATCTGTTTGGTAAATACCTTTTATTTAAATATTTCATATTATTTGACAATTCGAAAATCGAAAAGCGATCTGGAAAGGCCATGGTCAGCAAGACTAAACATTTATCATCTATCAAAAATCATCTATAATTTTAGATTACAGAGCTCTATTGAAATCATACGGTAGAAGTGCATTAGGCTGAAATTTGAGCTATCTAACCATGCATTATTTTACAATTATAGCATTACAAAATTAGATGGAAGTTTATCGAACATATTTTCGTTCAGACATGAACATTGTTCGTTAATGGAAAATATTAAATATTATCTGATTGATGGAGCTAGGATGTTGATTTGTGCTTTTAATATGAACTATCTAAACTATACGCTTTCATTGCTGAATGCTCAGAGATAAATTTATCAGATAATTCTCAAGCACTAAATAATTTAAAAGCTTGTGAAAGTGCTAATTATTTTTATAGTATTTGTTTTCCAAAAAAGAAACACACAAACATAATTTCCAGTTAGTTTTATAATTGCTTATTAACCATCGAGCGAGTTTTATTTTCTAAAACATGCAGCAAAATTTGAATTTTTTTAAATGTGAGCATATGCTTTCCTTTTTGATCTCAGATGACTGTCAATAGTTTGATTAAAATAGATGTTTGTAGCCAAAAATTAAAGCAATACAGTTAAACGTTTTTAAAGATCTCCAATTTACGTTTTAATGGATCTCCATGTAGGGGAAACTGGGAATACTTGATCCCCACTTTCGTATTAAATTTTTTTCTCTGTTGCAAATTATCAACTTTTTAAAAAAAATTTCATGAAAAATTCGTAATTGTTTCCTCTATCTGACAGTATCTTTTTCATTTGAAATTAAACAGATATTTTTTGTAATTTTTTTTCAACATTTTTATAATGGGATCATTGAAGAATACATGGGAAATACTTGATACCACTAAGAAAATACGTAGAATTTTCATTAGATCATCACTTTACTTATGTATTTTAGTTTTCTCCACAAAATGTTTCTAAATTATAACAATATTTCTCATTTTCTTTCTTTGATGTGTGATAATAATGTGAAAACAAAAATAACATGTTCAGTAAATTGCCGCCCAATTAGCCAGGGCTAAAGCAGAAATACATGAAATACACCGCCAGCTCAGTCATTTCCAGCCGAGGACTGCAGTTTCGTGCTTATTAGCACTCATCAGTCCGGCATAGGAAAGTGACTGAGCTGGAGATGGAAAACAACTTAAGGAAGCCAAGAGTGCCAAACAAACTGGTAAAACAAACTGGTGCTTCGGTCACTCGTCTGGTCTGCTAAATCTATATTAGCTACCAGTTTGTTTGGCACTCTTGGCTTCCTTAAGTTGTTTTCCATCTCCAGCTCAGTCACTTTCCTATGCCGGGCTGATAAGTGCTAATAAGCACGAAACTGCAGTCCTCGGCTGGAAATGACTGAGCTGGCGGTGTATTTCATGTAAAAATAACATGGTTTTAAATTCAACTAGGATATTTGTAGAAAAATGTACACACTTTTGATGAACTTAGATGCTTTTTTTTAGTGACTTATTCTCTAATACGCTTTTGAACAATATATTTTATTTAAAAAAACTCATAATTCTTTTAAAAGTAGCGTAATGAAGATAAAATTACGACAATTAATAAACAAATACGATGATAACTTACAAAAATTAACCTCATTGCTCCTTGTCTTGCAATAATAAGATTAAGAGATTTTAAATTGAATCAATTTTGAAAAAAATGGAAGAAAACTCTAAGTACCTGTACGTGTATGATAAAGAAAAGGAAGCCTATCATATGTTTTCGTAACCTGAAAAGTTGTTGTAGTTCTTAAAGTTCCGTTCAACCTAATTGCATGCAGCATCTTAACATGTTCATTATCATCTACTACACTTTTGTCATTATTTCAGAAAGGATAGTATTAAGCATTTTATTTTTTTTTATTTAAAAAAACTTATTTCAAACTCTGGAAATCCATCTTTGCTTTCTATTGGACCTACATAATGGGCAACTCTCTTTTTCGTTGCAAATATAACTACAACATATTATTCCAACAAAGATAATCAATTTCAACTTGTTTAAACTCATTTTGCTGATCAGAACGTAATTCATTAGTGGAGTTAGTTTATGTTTATTTCTTTGAGGGGTTACGTGTAAATACCCTCCCCCCCCCTCCAGTTTGGTTACAAGTGCGAACTGATATTTTAACTATTTAGAAGATTTACTGCAGTGATTGTTTATATCTATCACTTATACTATGATGAATTTTTTATTATGTTTACATGGATTTGAATGCTTGAAATTAATGTCAACCAAGTAAACTAGTTATATTGTTTTCATTGTTTATATTGTTATAAGGATACTTGATCCCTGGAATCATGTATCCCTGAAACCTAATGGATCAAGTATTTATAATATGAGATTTTTACAAACATATTTGTTCGATTATTAACAATCAGTGGCAGTTTACTAAAACTATTTCTTAATTATTAAAAACTGTTTCTACTCTAAAATTACACTTTGTTATTTTTTGAAGTTGTATATAACAGATAATGTAAAATGCTTTCTTTAAAAAAAATTTCCGTTGACACATTCAGACAATCATTTCTTTAGCTAAACAAAATGGCTGGAAAAGAAAAAGTATTGTCATTTTTTATGTACAAGTATACCTTTAAAAGTGTTGTCAAGATTAAAAGCTCTACTTAATGATTTTGATACATTTTTGGTTGAGGGATCATGTATCGCTAGGAATCAAGTATCCCTAGTCTCCCCTAGTAGGGGAAAATCCTAGACAGTCACTTATTGTTGCATAACCCTGGGAGAACCATGTTCATGTTCTGTTAAAAAAAACATAAATTATTATGAACCCTTCACAAGCCGTAAGAGTGCCTTGTAGAAAATTAGGCTGTATGGTTTTGACCGATCTGTCGCCTTACTCGATCTTTCCCTATAATCTTTTACCAACTTGAATGGGTCCTAAACCTACCAAGCTGTTTTTTAAGTCATCTATGGTGCAGTACATATCCAAGGACACGCGTTAGCTAAAGACCCTTCGTAAGTAAAAGCATTTGAGTAAGCCTTCTGGTAGCATAGCTCATTGAAACTAAATTAGGATCTGCAAGGAAACACTTCTTCTACTCAGTAAGTTACCGACCAGTAGCCAGGGCTAAGGCAGAAATACATGAAATACACCGCCAACTCAGTCATTCTAGCTGACTTGGCGGTGTATTTTATGTACTTCTTCTACGTTATCAGGCTCATTATTAAGAAAGATCAAGAGGATAACTGCCCCATCAGGCTTTAATAAATTAATATTTTTACCTAGACTAAGTCGGGGTATCATACAACGTCAGATAGAAGACCCCAGTAAATGTATTTCACGACTTCAAAAACCTAGTGTGCCTGTGTCGACATGTTCAAAATTACTGTGTATTAATAAATTTTACGCATACACTGCAGCCATTTTCAGCGTCTTTTTAGAGGTAATTACAGTTTTATAGCGAAGTTGGTACTTTTAAGAAATTTTCTTCTAGTAACTAGTATTAAAATATTCTGTTGAGTTACATGTACATAGAGTATGAAAACTTCATAAAAAAGGCTGTTTTCGGTGATTGCATTTATATTAACTTGATGTTTGAACAAGAGGTGGTGGAGCGACTAACCTTATAATATATATATATATATATATATATATATATATATATATATATATATATATATATATATATATATATATATATAGTCAACCATTTTGAAAAAAAATCAAAATGTTTGAGAAAATGAAAAAAATCGACAAAAGTTTTATAGTTTAAAATGTTTTTCTGGGTTCATTATAGTTTACATTTTTTCTCTCTTATGAAACACAACAACCGACTTATTTAATTGCCAAAAACGTAGCTTCAAATTAACGTATTTCTCAACCTACGATGTCGCAATCCAAATGGAAATACAGTTGGCTCTCTGATTAACGACGCTCTATTTAACGACTTTCTCTGATAAACGACGGCTTTTCACGGTCCCAGATGGTCCACTGTAGTGTTAAAAGCATTCTGTTTAAGTACGCTTTCTACTTAAGGACGATTTTTTGTGGTCCCTTGAAAGTCGTTAAACAGAGAGCCAACTGTTTTTATTAGAGCTGCTTACAGATGTATACTATCAACAATATTTTATTAATGTAGAATTAAAATATCTTTCATTTTTTACAAGTAATATTTTTTCTTCGCATATTAGACCTTGTTAATCATCTGCTAGATAATAATGGAATTTTTTGCCATGTTTGATTAGAGTGAAACTTCGTAATTTATACTAGCAGTGGTAACTGTAAGTAAAGTGTTTTTAGGCATGCATCGGAGCTGCTTTCAGTAAAACATAATGTATATTCTTTTAATATGGCCTATAAAAAAGCATTTTCTAGAGTAAACCATCTCTAGAGTAAACTCAGTTACGAATTTTGTATGCAATAAAAATTCTAAATCTTGTATTTAGTCGAAAAAAATGCGTCGTGATGAAGTTAAATAAAAGACATAAACTCTCTCCTGAGAACTGGCACGAATAATTGTGAATACACTCGAACAGAATAACTGCTCTTAAAAAATGAACATGAAAATATGAGAAAGTCGGGTTTGAATGCATTCACTATTTTTTAAAAAAATCCTCTCGAGGGATAATTTATCTTTCTATAGTGTCATTTAATATCTCGTCTTAGTCGTCAGAGAATAATGGGAAAGGAGGCTGTAACACTGTTTTCTTTTGCATTTTGTATGGTCGTTATTATAAGATTACAAAGTCATAAGAAACGAGTAAGGCAATTTTAGCGCCGCTGTCTAAGCTAATGGTTTAGGAATGCTTGAAAATAACCAAGGCAAAAGGCATAAGGACGAACAAATGAAAACGTTAGGAATGATTCTATTGTAATAACTGTTCAAAGTGCCGTTAAATTATAATATGAGGCAATGAGAAGCAAAGGGATATAAGTGGCAAAATTAAAAATTTAGAGATAACCAGTACTTATGGTCGGTAAACCTCTCTTCTATCTTGGGACAAGAGATGGTACTAGTAGCCCTGGTAGTTGCTGCTATACAGCATGATTTAGAAAAAAAAAAGAGTACCTAAGATGTTATTTTTAAACGTGTTTTACTCAAAACTTGAAAATGTCCACTTACGTCCTTTTTGCTTCTCACTAACTCATATGTTACTTCTCTCGCAGCAAAATGAGGTATATAAGGTTGTATTTTGGGACATTTTTCCTTTTTGTTTGTAAGAAATGCAATTAATATTTAAATATGTTCTTTTAAATGTTTTTTTTTTTTTTTTTGGTTCATGATTTGCAATGCAATTTTATTAGTTTTGTTCGATCAGACACATTCAAATGAATAATTGATAAAATATAACTTTTCTGATCGGGCTGGAATTGCTTTCCATATATTTTTGTAATTTGTTCAATAGATACGATTATTTCAAATTGATCTCAGCGTAGATGTCTGCTTTAAAACTTAAATGGTTTATTTTAGAAGATTTCCATTTATTTTCTTGAATATGATACATAAAGTCTCCAGAAAACTGAATCTATATTGCTTTTAATGAATAAAACATTTAAGATGTAAGAACATACTTTTATTTTTGATATAAATCTATAGACTTCATTACGTCAATCTCAGTGAAAGTTTAAAAAAATTATCATAATAAGTTCCAAAATAATTCAAAAATGTGGCACTTCTCTCGCAGTTCAAATATGTTTTAAATTAGTTTTATAGCTCTTTTTGAATAAGATCACTCATCAGTTCGAAAGCGCAATTACATTTTAAAAGATCAAAGATTTTGTGCACGTCTTTTTTTTTTTTTTGTATTTTTAGCATGTTTTTTTAAAATTAATAATGAAGTGTCCACATTTCTCAATATGAAGCGAAAACTGCGAATTTAAAAATAAGCATAAATCATAAATATTAATAGAAAGTTTTACAAGGTTTTATAAGAAGAAATTAATGCATAGATATAAAAAAAGGGAAAACGGCGAAGTATTTGCAGCTCGTTATGTAAAAAAAGAAGCGGCAGTTTCAGTGACAGATTTATTTGTAACTTCTTATATACAGCATAGGAAAAACGCCTTTACCATATTTCCATTACCATATTTTCCCACGTTGTACGAAAGTAATGAATTATTTTGAAATTTTATATGTGTTATGTCAATCGAGGATTATTTTTAAATGAGGTGTGACCTTTGGGCAGAAAGAGGTTGATCACCACTGGTTTATACAAACTAACTATTTGGATAACGAACTGTGTGTTTACTTATGAGCTGATGTAGTAACAATGACCTTCTGTTTACTTTATTTTATTTATAATTATTATTTTTTTTGTCTTTTTTTCATTGGTTAAATATGTCTTAATAGGTAAGAGCCCATTTAGGTGCTGAAACTGCTACGGGGCGATTCTCAAAAAAAATGTAACTGTTATGCTTTGATAGTACATTAAAACATGTATTATTCCCCAACAGCATTATTTTTCAAGGCTTTGGTTTGCTGAAAAAAAAAATAAAAAACTTAGCGTTACGAACGGGATATTTTTTTTCCGAGAATCTTCCTACAAGTATTAAGGCAGAACGGTAGAAACATTACAACCCAAATTCAAAATAATAGAATACGTTTAACTTTTCGAAAAAAAGTTTATTCTAACCTAATATAGGTGCAAATGAGGTATTTAAAAGAACACACCATCTTTCTCAAACATTAAAGTGTACATTTCATTTTAAATATACTTAACTAAAAATAATCTTGGACAGAATAATTCAAAAGTTTAAAGTGATGATAGTTTACATTGAATCAGAAAATTAGAATATTCAAATTGAAGTGGGAAAAACATGTTCCAAAAGAAACAATATCAATACTTGAATGTGTAGTTTTTTGCTGAGTTCAAAATAATTTAATTCTTTCACACACGGATTCTACCACCTATTTACATTCATCTCTTCTGAGATTGTTCCCTCATCCACTCCAATGCGGCAACCAGTTCAATTTAGTTGGCGATCACTCTGTCTTGAACTCGGTCTTAAGGTTTGACAGTTCCGCCAATTCTTGATCATATTAAGATCGGTAGATTTGCTTGATCAGTGCGAAATTCCTCTTTCTGTTTGAAATCTACGAGTTGATTTAGAGATGTAACACGGATTAGAATCTTGCTGAAAAATAAAATTTGTCACTGAATGTGTCACTGATGTGCCTCAGATGAAGTATCAACCAGTATTATTGATAAACAGCGAAAGTCACGCATTGTGTTACATTAAGATATGTAAAATTTCCCAATTCCAGCGGCCCTCATCCACCCAAAAACCAAAAAGGATGTGTCAAATTGGAGAGAGAGAGAGAGTCTTACACAATATTTCTCATACGCTTTTCTTTTTCAAAGTCAATCCAAACACTTTTTTTTTGTTCCCAGATTTTTCAAAAAAAGATTCATCACTGAATATGATACTTTTCCAGCTTTGTTGCCCCTATATGAGCTTCTCTTTGTTCAGGAGAGTCGTGCACGCTTCTGTTTCATATTTATCTTTGGTCTTACTTCGTAGATCCGCAATTGCAACTGCAGTTTATGCAACCATCCAAGTGCAGTTGGCTTGGACGCGATAACTATAAATTCTTTCCAACACTTATGAACATACGAAGCATTTTTTCAACAATTATTTTGGACGTTTCACTGCAATTTGGGTTCATCTCTGCCAGTTGTTACAATTTTGCTACCTCATTTACTTCGGTTACTCTTTAGTTGTTCATTACTTTTATATTCCTTTAAAATCTTACATACTGTAGGTTGTAAACCATTCATTTGGATTCAGTTGGATTTTTTCTAACATTAAGCAATGATACAAACTTTGTTTTTAGCTATTTAACACCTTGACGATCCATTTTGAGCAATAAATAGCTTTTACAAGGGTGTAAAATCAACCCGACGCTAATCTTCATGCTTGTGACAAACTATCGGTTAACAGGTATGCAAATATTTTCGCTACTTTTTAAAATTCACGTAAAAATTAATAGGTTATTCTTATTTTTAGACCCATATAAAAATTAATACAATTTTGCAATGTGTTAATGATTATTTACATGTTAAAATAATATCTGCAAAGTTGTTAAAATTGATTTACTCATTTATAAATAACGTGTTTTGTTCTTTTCAATTTGCTTGTGTTCATTTTTCCCGACTCAGGGACTAGTGTTTTTAAAGCAGTTCAGATTTGCTATTATTTTGAATTTGGGTTGCAAAATTTTTGTACGTAAAATAACGGTTTTTGCCATTTGGTTTAATATGTTCCACAATTATGATAGCAGGTTTTCACATTAAATGGCAACAAAATATGAATCGTTGGCTACAAAATATGAATCGATGATGTTCACGATTATGTTTTTCCTATTCCACGGTAGAGTTATATTTTAAAAAATCAAATAGAAGAAAAAAAAATGTGGAATTAAGGTTAAACTAATTTCAATAAGTGAAATACGCTTGAAGTATGACAATGCAAGAACCATATAAGGCATATGATCACAACCTCCATGTCGACTCGTTACAAGCATGCAAAGACAAATTTATGAACATTTTGGCTTTTATGAGAGTTAAAGGTTTTGAAGCAATTGGGAAAAATTGCGGCCTGCAGCAGAAATACATGTGTCTGAATGACAATGCACCGACCGTCACAATGACGAGTCATTCTTACAAACTTTCATCGAGCTCTGTGTTATCGCTGCGATGCGCTTGTTAGAGCTCTAGGTCGCATGCATAACTGCTTTAAGCAACTTTTTCGTGCTTAAATACTGAGTAAAAGCGTCATTGTGTAAGCCTGTTTCTTGGTTACACTGTTAAAACGATTCAGAAACGTTCCTGGAAAATAATGGGCAGTTGATGTGCCCAATTTCTGTCAGTAACATATCTTGCAAAATCCAGGAACGTTTTCCGCTAAAAATCAGCAACCTTCCTGACATTATTTTGGAAGCATACTGAAAAGTTCAGAAATCTTCCCGTTAAAAGGCAGTCGTGTCTCTGAAAATTTAGAATGATCTTAGAAAGTCATATTATAACAGATTGGCATCTTTTATCATAGAAGTTCCAAAAGCATTATTGCAAACATGGCCAAAGTTGAGCCATAATTGCTTGTAAGTAACGATAATTTTACTCGCCTGCAATTCTCGCAAAGCTACGTTGTCCATACTTATTCGCTTCCTTTGGAAGTTTAAATTAGCATGGAAGAACCGTTACTGAACGAAAGCCGATACACTTTATAAATACACTCAGTCAATCTTTAAACTGGGAGCTAAAAATATTTTTCACAACAGTGAAAAGTCTGCATTCGTACAATGTGTAGCAATTCAGGAAACTTTTTTGACGATGAAACTTTATTTTTCCAGGAAGTGGATAAAAACCATTAAAATACCGAGACGTGATACGGAAATACCCAGTAACGTTTCGGAATTTTTTTACAGTGTAGCATGCATGTAGCGCGTAAGCATTTCGTTCATTTCTATACGCTCCTACACTAGGCCTGCTTTTGGTTATGTACCTTAAATCAGCCAAACAGTGTTATATATCCAATTGTTAATAAAGTACGCTGAATAAAACTATTCGTATAAAGAACTTGGGCATGTTCTTTTATAAAATATCATCACAAAATGTGAAATTATTAAATTGTAAATTAATTTTCTTACAGAAGTAAAAATAGCAGAACTACTAAACAAGCAGTTGTAGAAAATAAATATGAATTTTTCTCAAATAATCAAAAATAACATGCTAAATTTAATTAATAATATGCTTTCACGTTTTCTGCAAAAAAAATTTTTACATGAATATTTTATCATTTCACTTGCGTTAAAATATGCATACATCCAAGCTGAGTAGTAGTTTATTTATTATAATTGAATAATTTCATTTTGACAATTTAAATTTTTTTAAGTTGGTTCAGTGTGTTTCCATTATAATTTCATCTCAAATTCACAAGTAATATTTCATTTATTCCCAATGGAAAGTGTTAAATAATATGCAGCGTTCAAATAAGTGGATTTATCCGTTTTTTTTCTTGAAAATACTTTAGCACGGTATATGAAAGTATTTTTGCTTTTACTCGACGTAAAACCAGTTTTAAATTTGATAAATATCGCAAAATTGCAGTGACTACAGCTAATGGTATAGTTTATGCGAAATGTTAGTTGCCAGTTGAATCTTTTTCTCCAGAATAATAACTACAGTTTATCTAAACTTCCTACCTTGGTTATACGCTTATTAAGTGAATGTGTTTCATATTATATTTCAAACGCTATTGAAATCCATCATATTCCTGCAGTTTAGGAAAAGGAGTTGTCAAGAAAGCAACACTTTCTGAGCAATACATTATGTTTTTGTTAACCTTTCAGTCTATGTTTACTAAATATGTATTAATTGTTTAAGAAATGTCTTGTTAAATGTTATTAACATTTGCAATATTAGCTATCGATCGTTCAGTGATATGAAAACTTAATCTTTCTAACAGGTTAGATGAAGAGCATATCGGACATTCAAAGATAAATAAAATTAATCATACCTCATACCCGAGTTGAAATGAAAAAAAAGTTTCCCTAGAAGTATGTCGTCTTGTTTCTCTTTCTGGAATGGGGTTGCTTTCCATTTGCTATTATTTTTCCCATAAACAAAAGGTAGTTAGCAAAAAATCCAAAATCACAACGGGTATAGTTCTTTTTTTTATTTTTCAAGTTGTCTCACATATAGGAAATTACAGCAGTGTAAAGCACTGAGTATTTCCGCAGATTTTCAGCTTTGATCTATAATTTAAGAAAAAATTTTATAGGAATCTGCAAACTTTTTGAATGAAAAGTAGAACTAAATTTCCCGTAATCGACGCTCATTTAACTAAAAATCCAACAATCTCACAGGAAAAATTTAAAAATGCATTATCAAATTTGAGGTTTTTTAGATATTTGAAAAAATTCTTCTTTAGTTTGATGATACCTGCTGAAAGTCTGCAGAGTTACTAAATTATTGGAATTTTTAACCGCGATAACCTTATGACTAGACTAATTTCGTTTAGACAACCCAATACCATAGTGTCTGAAATATTTTTATCTCATATATTAACTTCAAAGAGGGTAAACCTAAGTCGGATCTCGGATTGTAAAATAATAGCTACTAAATTGAAAGAAAAACGCTTATGAACTGTACTCTTCATGCAGATGCAGATTACTATAGCCATTTGGGGGGGGGGGATGGGGAGGGGGAGAAGAAAGGAAGGGACGGTATCTTAAAAGTTCTCACAAGTATATATCGCTTGTCACTCATTTTCATTTGCCCCTCAGATTTAATATTAACAGGAAACAATTTTTAAATATTAATAATGAAAAACAGAAAATAAACGTCACTCAAGAAACCAGTTCTGAATCAACTTTAGTATAGCCCTAAAAATCTTAGTCAAACGCCAATCTCGTTGCGGCTTCTAGATAAATGCAAATACATTTTCACATCACGTACTATTTTAAGCTGATCAATTACCATGATTTAAAAAAAAAACATTTGATTTTCATAAGATGTTTGAAAGTAATCATTATTAAATTAGTACATACAGGAAAAAAATGTGAAAAATGAAAGAATGCTAATGTTTTACTTTCAAGAAAGAGCTGATGTGTGCATCACATGACTTCGTTTTACACCAATTTAATGTTATTTCCCCATTATTAGCAATTTTAATGGGATTCAATTGATAATTCTCTAAATATCACCAAAAACGGCCAAATTAAAACCCAATTCAGGAAAAAAAATCGCCAAATTTGTCGCCAACTTGGCGACCAAAAGACTGCTGATATATCGCCAAGTGTCTGCCAAATTATAACACCACTTGAGTTTGCATCGAAACTAACAATGATTTCCCCCAAAAAAGTGCAAAAGACCCCTTTAGAAACAACCGAATGCAACCAAAAAGGGAGCTGCACAACTAGACCCCACTAGGAGTTTACGTACCAAATTTCAATTTTCTAAGACATATCGTTCTTGAGTTATGCGACATACGTACATACATACGCGCATACGAACATACATACGTACATACAGACGTCACGGGAAAACTCGTTGTAAACTCGGGAATCGTCAAAATGGATATTTAGGGCGTCTATATGTTCTCAAGTTTGTATGCACGTGTGGTCGGGTCGAAAAAAAACTCAACATTCATTCAGGGGTAAGCAAAATGGAAATTAAGCTCGATTTTTGAGTGATTTTTTTTTTTTTTTTTTTTTTTGCGAATACAATACTTCCTTTTTTTGTAAAAGGAAGTAATAAAAAAAAATCTTTTAAAAAAATGTGTGGTTGAAACAAAATTTGCCTCCACTGAACATTTTGCCACCCTAAGTAACTGCCTACTTTGCCTATTAGAAGATTGGGCCCTGTTTAGATTCCATACATTTTACTTCTTTTTACACAAAAGGAAGTATTGTAATCGCGAAAAAAATTTCACTTAAAAAGCAGCCTTAATTTCCATTTTGTTCACCGCCGAATGAATGTTGAGTTTTTTTTTCTACCCGACCACACCTGGATATATGCCTAGGAACGTAAAGAATCCCGAAATATCCATTTTGATGATCCCCGAGTTAATTTCTACGAGTTTTCTCGTGACGTCCGTATGTATGTGAATGTACATATGTGCGTATGTATCTCACATAACTCAAAAATGGTATGCCCTAGAAAGTTGAAATTTGGTACGCAGATTCCTAGTGGGACCTAGTTGTGCACCTTCCCTTTTGGTTGCATTCGGATGTTCCTAAGGAGGTCATTTACATCTTTTTGGGGGGATATCATTGTTGACTTCAATGCTAACTCATCGCCAAGCTTTTGGCCGCCAAGTTTTTTCAATAACTTGGCGAAAAATTTGGCAGATTTTTTTTTTTTTTTTAATGTTTAAATCTGGTTTTAATTCGGGCAATGTTGGTGACATTTTAAGAGTTAACAACGGAATCACATTATAATTGCCAAAAATGGGGAAATAAATCTGTGTAAAACTTTTTTTGCTTCGGTTGGCGAGAAACTAGGGGTGAAAATGTTTAGTGTTTCTTTGCTTACTCCAAGGCGCCATTATCATTAAATTCGTGTAAAAGGAAGTCATGTGATGCACATATCAGCTCTCTTTCTTAGGTGGTGCCGAAGATGTGTTAGATGTAAATTGTCGAGTCTCAGAGAGTTTGCACAACTGGTAACTCTTTTTCCAGCTCAAAAATGTACGTACATAAATGTTAAAACCTAATATATGAGGTAAGATTTTCTGGAGTGAAAACTTTCCCCTGTTATGCCAAACAGAAGATTTATCATGCCTTACAGAAGAAGTATTTTTTTTTACCTATAAAAATACTCATAATCTAATTTAGGATCACTATTTTTAATTTTACTTTGCACTATCAAAAGTTCAATCACATGAGGATTTGTTTGCAAGCTTTAACCCCTTCCAATAAGAGTTTATTAATTAGGTAAGAACTCAATAAATAATAGAATAATTAGAAGAAAAGCTATAGTAGAACATGTATCGGTAATCGTTTAATGCAGCACAAGATTTTTTTCGTTTGAATACAGTCGTCGTAAATCAGAATATTGCATTTTCAAAAATTAATGCTACACATAGAAGAGAAGAATTTAGCCTCTGGGAAACAGAAAGGATAAAGGAAAGAAAAAACAAGAAGAAAAAAAAACCAGTCCTTAATCAAGTGACTCTTGAACGCAATCGAAAATGCCTTTGGCATTGCAATTTCTGCCAAAATGTTTCTTTAAAAATTGAAATATTTTGTTTTCAGATGAAGAAAAATTTTTCGAAGTTTCGCCTTTATTTATTTATTATTCAAATTTCGACATTCGTGACATTCAAAAAATTCTCATCCCTACTTGGATAGGAAAGTTTTCCATTCCATAAGAAACCATTTGTTTTGATTCATTATGCCAGAAATTATAATTCAAAGTAATAACAGTAGTATTTATTATTAATTATAACTGTACTCTTCCATTAGAATTTGGTCCTGAAATGGAAGCACGTTTAGAAGTTAGACGTTTTAATTTCCATTGAAATTTAAAGCATTATCCACATCGGCTTGGTATTAAAATGCCGCCTTAAATATATAAAACCTTTCTTTTGTTAATTCTTTCAGTTAATTCCCGCGCCATCTTTCCCTTACAGTAAAATAAACTGTCGGGAATTCATCATGAGTTCATATGGTGGCAATGGGTGTTGTTCCATGGTAACACTTTTTTAAAAAATAAATACCAATAACGTCTATGGTGGTGAGAACCCAAAATATCAGGTTTTTAAAACATTTTGTCCGTGTGTTTGTTATTGGTCGAGCTATAGACTGTTGAAAACATTCCTTTCTACCTAATTCCGGCCATCTTGGATTTATCACAACTTTAAAGTTGCAATATCTAGAGAAAAAAGGGTTCAAGCTCAATAAAATATTAATCTTTTGATTGCTGCAATGTACTAGAAAAAAAGTTTCTAAAAATGGATAATTCATTTCTTATTTAATTATCTTCACTTTAAGTACTAAAAAAATATTTTTGATATTCAAAAATATCCTTATAAAAATAATTTAAAAATTTCATCATTTACAACTAACACTTCGAACTAATATTGCATACATGAAATAAATTCCTTGATTGGAAATAATTTTGGTGTACTTAGATGAATATAATGACTATAAAATTATGTATGCATCGTCACAGTCCAAGTGCAACGTATGTGCAGAAAAAAAACTTGCATGCGGGTTCTCTTCATACACACATAATGAAAATTTTTCCTACTCCTTCAACTATAATAGGAAGGCCATAGAGAATAATATATTTTTAAATTACGCAGTTGGACGATTGGTCAAATTTTTAATTTCATTTATTTTATTTTTTTTTTCAAATGTTACATTTCAGAACAGATTTTATGATTTCTTCCTTAAGAAATAATTTCGCATTTCTTCCATTATTAGTTAGTTTTTGTACATCGACGTTTATCACCATTTTCAACGTCACAGTCTAATCATGTCCCCTTATTAAAAAAACAGCAATAAAAATTTTCATTCATTTTGTGTATTTTGGCTCTGAATTTACACTGCGATCTCCGCTAAAAATCTGCATTTTTTATATTTGTTAAAAAGTGAATAATATATTTCGACAGCTCTCATTAAATAGATTTGGCTTGAATATGAGTTTGAACTCACTGATGTTCATGTCCTTCTTTTAAAGTTACCACGTTCCACAAGGACAACTCGCCTCACTGATTGTGAATAGCTGATACATACTATACAGTAAGTGGACCAATAAAATCTATTCACGGGAAAGATAGACTAGATGTGAACAAAGATCAGATGGCGAATACGAATCCTATTGGTTAACTTTTTTTTCTTTTTTTTTTTTTTTTTAATTCAATAGAAAATCGCAAAAAGTGACATTGCGTCAAACCTTCTGGAGACCTTAGTGTTTACTTTCGGTTTATGTAATCCGTACTTAAACACACCCACACACATTAATGAAGTGGTTTGTAGCGTCTTACTCGTTTCCCAATTCATATTCTGAGGATGTTAACAGCAGCAAGCCATTTATGAAATGTTTCCTTCTACAGATGGAAGACAGTTTCCTATGAAATCAAATTACATCTAATACGATTAACTTCTTTTTCCTTTCTGTATTGCAAATATTTTTATTTATTTATTTATATTATTATTACTTTTTTGTATTATATATGGTTTAATTATCTTTAAAATCATATAATCGATTTTAATCATTTTCTATAATCATACAAATTCAAAATATTTGAAAAGTCCCCGAAATTGTAGCCCCCACATCAAGCTGGAAAATCGAGCTGGAAAATTAGCTACGAAAAATTTATCTCGTTTAGTTTTAGGCAACTTTTAAGTTGAGTTTAATCCACATAGTATTTTTTCCGTCTCTTTCTAACAGGTAAAACTAATTTTTTAAATAATGCTGAAATGTGATACAGTTTATTTTAAATGAAGGAAAAGTACTTTAGTGCCCTCAGGGATTATATGTTCTTTAACATTTAAAATTTCTGCCACAATGAATTAAAAAAGCAATGTCGGGAAAAGATGATGCAGATGTCTACACTTCACCGAGATGTTTTATCTAAGCACATAATTTTAATACAGAATTGCATTTCATAAGAAGTAAAAGAACTGAACTTGTCTAAAGCTTTTATCTGATTAAATTTTTCACTTCAAGTTAGGTGAAATTAACTGCATAGAAGAATGACTTAACAATATTTCTTTATTTTCTCATATAATGAAATTAAGTTTATAAAACTTATTTTATGTCCTTTAATGCAATAAGAATTTTACACGAAAGTTGGTGCTTTTTAGAAATACTTTCTCTGTCAATTGGGAAAAAGAAACAGCATTTTGTGTTTCTGGCCATTTTTTTTTCAAAGGAACGTTTCTCGCATCATTACGTAAATACTCGAAATGACATCAAGATAAAACTTTCAGGATAATAATGTATATCAAACATTTCTTTATCAGGACATACGGAAACAAATAAACAAGAAAAAAATGTCTCTCTTCCTCCTTTTTTTTTATTCAGTAATATAGTTTGAATTATAACTTTCCATGATTTTTTTTCACTAGTTTTGAAAGTTAATAATTTGTATATGCTGTTTGAAAGACATTTATATTTTTGATTTGTTTCTAATTTAAAAATCAGTACAATTGTATTCTTTTTAACATGTAAACGCTTTATCAAAACAATATACCTGCTGTACTTGGTCAAAACATTAGGTATACGACTCAAATTCTCGTATTTTCCAGTTTAAGGTATTTTTTTTAATGAAATAAAAGGCGAACCATAACTTTCATTTTATTTTCTATTGCTTATTTTATTATTGTTTTTTAGAAATGGCAACACTAACTTTCTAGGTCATTTTACTAATATGTGAGCTTATACATGTTTTTGTCACCAATATGTAAAAACAGCTCTTGTCGGGGAGTTATACTAAGTTCTCGTGTTCAAAAGTTTCGATGTTTGCTATAGTCTATACGTAAGTAAAACATATTAACAAAGTAGTTTTGCTACAATTTGCGTTTGAATTTCATTATTAGATTTTTAATAAAACATGATAGTGTCAAAACTTTTTTTTTAAGAATGGGCAAGGCTTTAGACTCGTGTACTAGAAATGTAAGGACATAAACGCATTTCCAATCCCCTCTACACAACACCTGAAAACTATTGCAAATATAACAAATGTTTCAAAGTCAGTAGTTGGAAGTATCAAACATTGAAGCTTACCTGAACAAGTGTCACTGGATGCGGATCGCGTAAGCAAATGTGGCAGAAAACGCATTCCCCTGGATGTAGTCAAGCAAGTGAACTGTCGGCCAAAATGTTATAAGTGGAGTCGACGGTGAAGCACACCTATAAAACATTACAATAATCAAAATAATATCATATTTGTTAATAGAACTACTTGCTAATATTACTTACACCAGGGTTGCCAACTGCTCCGAAAAAAGGGCGAAATTCCGCGGCTCCGCAAAGAATTTATTTTGCTCCGCATTTCCCAGCCTGAACGTTTTCAAGCTTTTATTTTGCTATTATTGTGACAAACATGTTAATATGAGAAATTATTAATGCTTATACTGAAAGATTAAAATAGCGTTTAAAACTCTGTTTCATTAATTTAAGAATAATTAATTTTATACTGATACTTAACACGATTGTTAAAACTGTAAAACAATTTTAGTTACGTGGTTTTGTTATTTGTATCGGTTTTTATACAAAATACCGAACTGCTCCGCAAAATTTTAAATTGCTCCTCAAATCACCACGGATGCTCCTTAAATTGTTCCTCCAAGGTTGGCAACCCTGCTACACTATTCCAATCTTCATACTTTTCGTTTTCAGCCCCTTGTGTAGTCGGGGTTTCTTTGTTTCATTGACTAGGTGTAGCGGGGATTTTTTGACTGGCCGACCCAACGTCTCATAAATTTCTCCTTAACAAATATCCATCAGATAGTTCTGGTGGAAACTACAATGTCCTCTTCAATCATCATCGTAGTGAGAAAAGCTGCATTCTTTTTGCCATTTCTGAGACACGCATCTCTGATTCTGCGCTTTCTGTCACATTTTTCTACGCCATGCGCTCACGGCGACATTTTTTCAATTTAAATTTTGATACGTCTATTTACTGTCTTAAAAATATCTGTTATGTTTGCAATAATGATCTGAGCATTGGTGGAAGGGAGTAGCAATGCTTGTATCTACTTCCATTTTCTAGGAAACATCTCTAACTCTATGGCCATTCTTAAAAAAACAGTTTTAATAATGTCACATTATAAATCTAACATTGAAATTCAACCCCTATATTTTTTAAAAATTAATAAGTGTTACTTGAATGTTGATAGTACCAAACACCGATTTTTTGGAGAAATGTTTCTAGAGTACTTAACATAACCTCGCGACAACAGCTGTTAGAGTCGGGATATCATGCACCGCCAGGTAAAACGCCCCAAAAACAGTATCTCACGATTTCAGCAAAAGAATGCACCCGTGTCGACTTTTTCAAGAGCATTTGCGTACAAAGAAGTTTTACGAATACATTGCAGCCATTTTCATAGAATTTCTAGATGTATTTACAATTTTATAGCAAAGTGAAGGGTAAGGGTGACACTTTTTAACTCTTTATCTTAGTACTTTTAAAAACTTTTGTTTAAGTAATTAGAGTTCCAATAGTCTATTTAATTGTCTACTTATATAGTAAGATAACGAAGACTGTGATCGTTGATTGTAGCCATATTGGCCTGTTGTTTGAACAAGAAATGCTGGAGCGAATAGCCTTGCCAAAAAATATTATAGCCCCACCTAATTGCAAGTTGTTAGCCTCACTAATGATTTGACAGGGTATTATGCCCCACATTTAATATTACTTACTAGTGTTGAAGCACATCCGAGAATTATATTTTACACTATTTTTATCAATAATTGAGACAAAAATTAAGATAGAGATATTGCAAAGTCCCCGTAACTTTATCCCTTCATTTTACGTTTCCAAAGATAGCCTACAAGAGCGTTTTTGAAACTTCGATTTTGAAAGAGTTCCAGAGAAGAGTTAAAATCCTCTATCCATTCCACGATTTTCATCAGAAATGGCTTACAATTACATATTTCGGACGTCAATTTTATACTCTCGCCGAAATGTTTGACCTCGGCCCGACTCTGCTCCCCTTTTTCGGTGGTTATCCAAACACCCATTCTTATTGGTATAGTGGTACCCAATTACAGAAGCTCTGCGTACGCCCCTGCATACATTGCAAGTTCAAGTCCGTAGTATTAAATATTTCATCTGGTGAAAATCGAGCATTATTATTAAAAATAAATAATATTATTAAAAATTAAATAACAGCTGAAATTTTGGCAAAAAGTCGACTAGGTAACAATCTCTTAGATAACTGTTTCAAAATGAGAACATGTCGAGTCACTTTGGCTATCAAACGTTTCTCAGAAATAAGCACATGCGTTATTGTTTTTCAGTAGAATGGTATCTCAAAAATGAGAACAGTGAATTATTTTTGAGATACATTTGAAGAGTAAGAACTTAAACTTTTCAATTCTAAGTGTAATTTTGTTAAGAAATTATTTTGATTACATGGTGTGTTTGAAACTATGCGGTTTTAACTCTATAATAATAGCTCCGATTTAACAGTGAAAAACATTGGTCACGAATAAAGATTCAATTATTTTTTAATGACTTTCCGGTACTGCAACATTTGAGAATTCACCCCTGATAAGTCAGAAAACAAATAATTACATACATATGTTTATAAATATAATTGTAGCTTAGTTGAAATTTTTTTCTTTTTGAAACTATTAGTTCTGGACAGAAAAGTACAACCATAAAAAAATAGAACACAATGAAAAAAATCCTTTTTACTGACCATTTAAAATTTATGTGCCAATTTAACAAAACTATTTTTTCGCCTACAAAAAATTCCCCAAGGTATACGAAAACTTATTTCAAGAATTCCATCCTTGTGTATCCTGACACTAAAATCTTTTCGTCTGTTATTTCTTCGTTTTGGGTTACATCATGTCATTTTTTATATTTTAGCAGAGAAGGTATTTCTATAAAAAAAGTTTTCTCGGATTTCTCTCAAGATCATAAATAAAAGTAAATAATGCCCATTTACAAAGCTTAAGCTTATGCTTTCCATATATTACAACAAACATAGAAAAAAAATGGCTCTTTAATGTCTTGGAATTGATCAATTGCGTTTTCTAACGCGGTAAATTGAAAAAAATATTTTTCAAACGAAAGTATCAAGTTTTATACTTTTATGTGCACTGAACTATATTTTTGTCTGTTGAGGGTAAATATCTTTTATTCAAAGATCAATATCATTTTGGGAATTAAAACAGAGACCCGCTTTCTCAGCTTTAAGGAAACTATACACTGTAAAAAAAATGTGTAAGGTTACCAGTATTAATGGGTGTAACGTTACACGAATTTCAAAGTCATCGTCATTGTGAAAAAAACTCAAACTGTTTTAAGAGCCTTGCACTATGGTTTTAATAGAATTCAAAGCGCATGCGTAAGGATTAGAATCGGCGCAGAGCTGGTAAATTCTTATAAGTGGAACGAAAACCGTCCTTGATTGCCGAGAGGTAAAAGCTCATGCTCTGAGACCTATCTGAGACTTGCGTTCTGAGTTCGGACCCCACTCAAATCATTTCCTCTCTTAGTGAAATAAAAATGTCCTATTTGTATATTTATACATATAATTGCTGTACGTTGTGTACATTGGTTGTGTTAAAAAGCATGAACTTGAAAAATCATTTCAGAAAGTCAAATGAAAGCATTATTTTTGTAAGCATGCGGAAGATTCTGATGTAACCTCACGCAGAAATGAGTGAAACATTACGCTATAGATACATAGCCATGGTGTTACTTTCCACTAGCGATGTGTTAGTTTACACCAGTTAAGCCAGTTAAGTTACTCCAGAGCAGTGGAGGCAGCTAAGTGTCCACCGAATTTATGAAGTGATGTTAAACAACATGTTTTACAATGTAGGGCCTCTAAATCTCTATATAAATCCTATATTAATTATTCGTATATAAAAATACAGGGTGTGGCAAAAATTCTTGGACAAAGTTTACATCATCGAATGGAAGTAAACATTTTTTTTAATGATTTATTTTTGTATCTCACTTCCGTTATAAGTAATTTATAATCAATTTCCTAGTTAATGTTTTCTTATTTTGGCATTTTTCCTCGCAATGTACCTCGCAAAGTGTTTGATGCAATATGCCGTTTCAAAATGCCTGAAAGTGATAGTCGACGTCCAGGAAGCGTACAAAAACGTACAATGAACACTTCTGTTGGTCGTAAGCCCCACAAAAAGCGATTTCAATGAAATCCTAGGGTTTCCATGAGATATTTCGTTGGTCAAACATAAATATGTGACCGATCAGTGCGGCTAAGGGCAAACGCAGAGCTCAGACAAAAGCTTTATAAGTTCCAAAAAGCTCAGACTTTTTCTGAAGAAAACAAACTCGTGCTGCTCCAAAGATGTCAAAAGCTTTTGAGACGGGCTGCAAGTCACCACTGGGGAGAGATTCTTTCACTCATGAGCAGCTCTTTACCATTCAACCAGCTCATAACTCTCAGAACGATAGGATTTGGTCTGTAGACACTCCATGCCCTTGACAAATGCTGAACATGGAAAAAATCCGAAGTTGGTCTTGGTGTGTGGCAAAATTTGCAGAAGCGGTTTTTTTTTTTTTTTTTTTTTGTGGATGAGCACGTTAAAATGAAGCAAAACGTGTACCAGTGGGACTTTTTATAAGCTGTCGTACTTCTGTGAGCCAATAAGCACTTTGGCAATGTAGATTGAACGTTTCTTTTAAAAACTCCGCACCAGCTTACTTTTCCAGAACGACAAGAGAATAAGCCAAAAAAATGAAAGGTAAGTTTCTGATAAGATATCTGTAGAGTGGGCACACTACTAGATAGAACTCAATCGCATATATTATGGTGTATAGCCTATTTTAAAGCCTAGAGTCTTCCCGAAATCACACAAAAGTTGAGATTCTCAAAATCACTTTCTTTGGTAATGGCTGAAAAATTCATTAAGCGCTTGCGCTTCTGTGGACCAGCAAACGCGGCCAGAAAGAAAACAATTAAATTTATTGATTACTTAAGGTCTTCTCGTATTGCAATTGGTTGTGTTTAGTTAAATTATTCATTTTCAATAAACTTGTATAAAAAATTGCTTGTCCGTTTTTTTTTTTGCCATGCTCTGTCCATTAGGGTGGAGTGTAAAAAATCAAATCTGATAAACACTAAGTAATAGTGCGGAAAAATTGCCTTTTGTAGAGATATTTGGTCATGCAAAAGGATTTCGACACCAAAAAATATCTTGAGGTTCCGCTCGCGCCTTGAAGTTGAAAATTATTGTATAAAAACGGAAAAAATTTACAATCATTCGTCAGTAAAAATTTCATAAATTTCATGACTGAAGAGTAGGCATTTTGCATAGACTACACACTGCATATGATCATTTTAATAAAGAATTATAATTTGAAGTTGCACAGATGATTTGAATTGGACCAATATGGCGTCAAAATTGAATAACATCGTGATGCTCCGCACTTCGAAGAAAGGTATTAGAAATTGTAATCTGTAAACATATGCTTTCAAATTAATTCACAGATAGGGAAAAAAATAATAAAAGCATTTCTTAGTTTGTTATAGAAAGTTGATTCTCCACTTAGCCAATAGCTTTGGCTCAAATTGTAAAATTTACCTATGACAGAGAATAAAGGCAAAGTATAAAAATTTGAAAATAAATATGTAGCTAGCAATAGCCTACATAAGTCACACCTCAAAACAAAATGCGTTTCTAAATAAATTTAAAAGATTTTTGAGTTCTCAAACTGCAACCGCATTGCATACAATAAGCCATAGTGTAGCTGGTGATTAGAACTATTATCCTGACATCTGACAATTTTTGGCCTTATTTATAGAGTGTGGGATAAGATTTCTGGATTCTAATCTGACTCTAATAAATCCATCTCTCTTGGTTAGAAATCAAACTGTGACTGACGCTTCTTCGTCCAATTTTACGCATTGTCTCACTGCTTTAGTATAACGTAAGGTTGTTGAAATACAATGCAGGTCACCTGGCACGCGGAACACATAAAACACCATTTCTTTTAAAATTGTATCTGAAATTCCGTTTGTAAGTGGAGGATACGAGTTATCCCACTTCTGCCTATCAAAGAGCTCATGGTAGTCTCTTAGCTTTGAAATTAAAATCTGTTATTTTAAAGTTTCGTTATCCAATCGAATTCTTCTGCCTTGCCAATCATACTCCGACGGAAACTAAGTTCTCTGATGATGCTTCGATCATTTGTCGTTCAAAAGCAAAGTTTGAGTTGAAAGAATCAACTGACGAACTTGCATTTTTCGGTATGTCTTCCCACATCCCTTAGATGATTTTATGGGTGGCCGAATGGTTGGAAACATCGAAGAAGGGTAGAAAAATGAAGATTTTGCCGGGGGTTCGATGCCAGCCTCAGGGTTATTTCTAGAGTTTAAAAATTATTTCAAAAAAATGAAATGTGTAGAAAATGTCACGAGGGATGTTGTGTACGCAATACAACGTCAGCAAAAGATTGGTACTTAGTGCTAGCAACGAAAAGGAACCAGTGCAACACAGCTACTGAGGTAGCAAAGCGATAAATTAGTTTTCATGGATAAGAACGTAATATGTCATTAACAATCGCGGTTTAGGAGTGTCTAGCTCACTCAAAATATTCAACCCATCCGATGACCAGCACGTTCTATAGACCTGAAACGCACTGAAAATGTTTGGGATGCTTTGGAGAGCAGTCCTGCTGGTCGACAATGCCCTCTGATAAGCAAGGACACCCTTTTCCGTGACTGACAGAAGAATGGGATAAATTACCCCAACAGTTGCTGGATAATGTTGTGCAAAGCATCACATGACATGTGGAAGCTTGCATCGATCTCCATGGTAGCCATATCCCATATTGACATCTTACGCTGGAACGCCTGGGGGCGGTAGTTACATTTATTCACTTTTAAGTATTCAGTTCAAAATGACCGTTTCGTCCTTTGAACACTTTACAACGCCTTCTGGATTTCAGAGCACAATAAATTATTGTCTTTGCAATGTTCTAGAGTTTTGGCATTAATATATTTCACTTTGCATCGCATTTCACTTAATATTTTACTCGCTAAATAGCCCACTGGAATCCGTCCTTGGCAATTGTGTACCAGTGTATAAATCTTGAAGTTGCCACTACTGAAGCATTATCAAGCACTGGCCACTACTGGTGTGCTTACCTTATATTTACTAAAATAAAATGGAATAAAATAAAAAATGACTTTAAAATTGCTGCAGCAGATGTATTTGATTTTAGGGGAAAAAAGATTTATGTAGTCTTATAACACTTCTTGTTTCATGAGTATTTACGGTCACTTTGTCTCATGTGGTGTGGTAAAGCGTCAGAGCATGGGTTAACAGACCATAGTTAAAATACGTAGATGTAAATACTATCATAAATGAACATAAAATTCAAAATTGCTCATGACACCTGGTTCTTTAAAATAAATGAACTTCATTTGAGTAAACTTATGTTCAATGACACTAATAGGTCATAAGTTGGCTTATTCATAATTTTAATTAAATTGAGCTGATCGATTTCATTAATGTTTTTAGGGAAGGTGTGATAATTTCCAATTTCTGACTTCTTTTGGTATTTTTCTAAAAGTAAAACTGTCTTATCATTAGCTCTAATTGTTTTTTCCTTCATATTTCACCGAAATCTAACAATGCACTGACACATTAAGGGGCAAGTTTGTGTTTCTGTGGTGATCTGACAGCTACAAAACATCATCCTTATTTGCAATTTTTACGAGAAGTAAAAATTCAGAAAGTAAGTTTTCCTATCCTTATATATTATTTATGTAGCCTGTTTTTGGTTTCTACGCGAGATCTTCTTCAATTCTTGATCGATTTCTTTGATTTACACCTTATTTTAAAGCTAATCGTGCAGGCTACTGACGAAAAATAGACCCACGGCCTACAAATTGTTTTTTTTTCTGTCAAAAAACCGGTTTTAAAGAACCAGAATGAAGTTTTCGGTTAAATTTATAACTTTAACTTGCAGTGATACCGACGGAGCTGAATAGCTTGATTGGCAGAGCGTTCGACTGGTAACTAGGAGAATGCGTGTTCGGGCCCACGTCCGAACCATCTGCATCAAAAAATTAGATAAATATCGCGCATTACACGAACACTTAATATCAAAGAATAACAAATATGAGGGAGTAGAATAAATGATGGAAACGGTCCTTGTTGTTATGAAAACTTGATACAACGTTAAGCTAAATTGATTTTTAATTGTAAGGACATTTTTTTTATGAACTTTGGCTCCGGTAAGAAAATTAAAGCATAATGTAAGTGAATATATAAGTATCAGGTTTAAGATTTCAGACTACAATTGAAATTGTTTTTTGTTTAGAAAAAAATAATAAATCGCATATTGAAATATAGATTATTTTAAAGATTTTTTGACTCCTTGTACAAGTAAAAAAATTACTACCTCAATTTGAAGGGTAAACTCTATTTTTTTTTCTTCTTTTTGTAAAAAGCAAATAGCCTATCACATTTTTACTTCATTCGAAAAGCTATGCTTAAAAAAAAACTTAGTTCAAATTATTTTGCATTTTAACCGTGCTGTTAAATGATGAACACGTGCTGCCATCTAAGTTATAACGGTTTAAGCAGCCTGCGATAACAAATTGTAAAAAATTTCAAAAATAAAAACACTTCTCTTCAATATCATATGTTATATATTATTCGTCGCTCATTTTAAAATTTATCAGACCAGCTAATGACGAAAAGTAGACTTAGGTCGAAAAATCAAGTTTTTGGAAACGCCCCTTGCTGTTGTAAAACCTTGATGCAGCCTGAAGTTTTTATGCAGATTTTTTTTTTTTTTAAGCAAAATTCTAATACAATTTTGCAATTTTTTGCGTCGCTTTTGTCAAGAAAAAAAATTAACCTGTGTGTGTATGTATGTTTTTAAATAAAACTTAAAAGCAATGGACTTAGTTGTTCGGTTAAATTGATAAGTTTTTTTCGGTAGAGTGTTCGGCTATAAACTAACTGAACTTCGCGCAAGCTCGGGCTGTCCGACATAATAGCAAATTTAGATTAATATTACGCATTACATGTACTCATAACATACAACAGATAACACACGTAATAAAATAAATGCAATGGGTATGTTACTTGGTGTTTCGACTCTTTTATGCCGGCTACAGTTATTATTCGGAAAAAGTTGACTGTTAATCGAAGAGTGTTCTTCCTTTTTTTTAAAGCTTTGACTCCGTCCAGACCACTAAGCATATTGTAAGCAAAAAAAAAAAAGGATTAGATTTACCTCAAGGGAATCCTTTTTGTGCAGAAAAACATTTTCATTGTATGTTGAAATGTAGATTTTTCAAATAGCAGTGTTCGACATTTTGTACAAATGAAAAAATATTACGCCAAATTGAAACTACGAGTTTCACCCAGTAAACATTTAATTTTTTATTCGAATACGATATAAAACATTGAATTTATTATCAATTTCATTAGTAAGAAATCATTTTCTACTCCTGTGCTTTCGGCTGAAAAAAAAAAAAACATTTTATCTACGTTCGAAAAATTACACTTAAAAAACGGACTCAGTTCAACTGGTTTTGGTTTTGAATTTTAAGTGTTCGATTAAAAGCGAAACATGTGCGGGCATTTAAGCTGGAACGGTTAAGCAGCCTACTGTGGAAAATAGTTCAATATTCAAAAATAAAAACAATTATTTTCAATCTAATTTATTACTTCTTTAGAATATTTGTTTCAATTGCTACGTGAGATCTTCCTCATTCTTTAACCAAATGCCATGCTTTATGAATAATTTTAAATCGTACCATGTTGGCTAATGCCAAAACATAGACGCATGATCTTATTCTTTTGGCAAAAAGCTGTTTTTTACTACGAATTCCTGCAATGAATAGCATTCGAAAAGGAAGGGGCAAGCTAGGTTTGTTGGAGTGTCGTGCTGTTAATCAGAATGGTGCCAGTTCGAATCCGTGCCAATAATGATGCTTTCTTTCCCTTCAGATGCGCACATGAGCAGGACTGTTTTTGCCACAACCTGTTTTTTCATATGCACAATTACTGCTTTTTCACGAGTCGCTCAGCCACACTTTTAATGATATTTATGTTTGCATTGAAAATATGTACAATCAAAAGGTGAGCGATGATCAAATTATCACAACGTTGTATTTAACGAGGATTTGTTACTGATGTCTTCAAATTACATGCCTTCTCTTGATCGCTTACTTTTTTTCCGTTTACTTTTCATTTCTTCTTTATAATGTTCTTTCTGAAATTTTTAAAGAGCGAAATGCCTTATGAAACGATTTGAAGCACAGTGCGGAGTTCCGCACGGGTCGACTAGTCTTATAAAAAACATTTGAAAAATCCTGACAAGCAATATATATATATATATATATATATATATGCAAACCAGGTGTTAAATTCCTTTTCCTGTTCAAAATTGTTTGTTAATTTTAGAATGCTGAGATGAGTTTTTAGCTCCGGGAATAAGTAAAATCACTCGGAGGAATGTCTGGGGAAAAAGGAGGATGATCAAAAATATACGGAAGAAATCTTTTAAGGAGTTACTGTTAAAGGAGCTGCGTATAATCAAACGAGGACCATTTGAAGATATGACATATTCACAACACACATGTCTGACTATATATTTCAGTGACAGACATATTCCTTGCAGTATAAAAAAAGGAAATAACTTTTAACCTCATAATTGGCGGCAGAATGCAGTGGAATTTCTATGACGGTCGCTGTCAACTGAGGCGAGTACAGTGCAATGTCACGAGACCACACTCAGCCGTTTTCATTACATCAAAATAATATGCCCTTAACTGTTGCGCTAGCTTGTTATTAGCTCTTGTATTCACAGGGAAGAGAAACTTACTTTCTGAACACTCCTAGAATATTCATTTGATTGAGTTAATGGCTTTTCTGGTATTTACAATTAAATGTAAATTTCGTGTTCCTTTTTTTAGTACAATGAAAGTTTTTTCCAGTCTAAGTCAGGAATATATTTTTATTATTTATTTATTGATTTATTCTTTTTTGCCTTGAACTCTGCACTGCTAGATTTTGTGCAGCTATAACAAGTGGCAGTGTTCTCAGAATAGCTGGTTTCAAATCTTTAAAAAAGGAGTGAAATTTTAATTCTAAACTTGCAGAAATATATATATATATATATATATATATATATATATATATATATATGTGTGTGTGATCTTGGCAATGTTTTCATATGTTAAATTCCTTATAAAATTTTGGTATTTGATTCATAAATTTTTATTCAAAAATACGTTTTGAAGCTCTAAATTTACCTACCTACATTTACTTAGTTACTTTAACTTGAAAGTCTATGGGCTTGGCAAGAAATTGAAAAAAAAAAGCCAAGTTTCGTGCTAGTTTTTAGAGCAAAATTTAGGAAGAATTCGTCAACTGTCACCAAGTTTGGAGATCTTGGTGAGTTTTTGAGCCCAATAGAAATGTCCAGCATAATATTAGTCAATAAGTTCAAGATTTTATATAATAGGGCATAACTAATTAAACTCACAAACATTTTTCTGAATAAATTAAATATAACGCCTCAATCACGTCTTAATTACATAAATTATGCATTAAGAAAGTGTTATTTCCAAAGAGAGATTCAAAAAAGTTACTTTATTAAAAAACAAAAGTTTGAAAAACTATTTTAAAGCAAGTTTTACTTCATTCCTTAACTTAATTTTCTGAAATAATTTTAGCTCTAAGTTTCGTTTGTCATCAATATCTAACATAATTCTTTCGAGAAAACAAAACTATTCTGCTGGATTAATTGAAAGCAGTGGTTGCAGAAAATGTTAAAAAGAATATTTCAATGCTTAATTACATTCCTAAATAATTTCATTCTAAATATTTAACTTTAAGCTCAGTTGTATTCAATCCTGTTGACTGTAAAAACAATGCATGGTTTGCGAAATGATTATTTAACTAATATCTGCCTTATAAGTTAAGATTAAATGACTTTAGATGTATGGATACGTTAAGCTTAAAATCCTATGACCACTTTTCTTTACCTTACTAAAATTGTTCAAACCAGAAATAAATAAATGCAGCTAAAGATTAAAGAGATATTTATATTTTGAAATGCCTCCTAAGCAAACCAAACAACTGCTTTCACTAAATCAAGTATTGAAAGTAATAACATTTTGAAATAAAAATGCAATTATTAAATATTAAAATCTAAAATAAAAGTTTTACTCTCATTCAAAGATTTGTTTTCAAGTCATAACCTATTATTTTATGTAAATTAGCCAAGTACTAAAAATCAAATCTAAAATAGTCAATTCAAGATATATACGTAGCATGGAGTTTACCTAAACTATTTGTGTGTGCTTTATCATGAGTTATAAATGTATATATTCTTATGAAAAGAAGCCAGTTGGTAATAACTTACAACATTTAGTTTAAACAAAAAGTTACTAGAGACAGAAATGTTTTGGTAAAATTAGAAAAAAAACGACTCTGTGAGTTGGTAGATTGTAAAGTCATCATTCGACAAGGAGCGTTTCAATAGACAAACCCATACACACATGTAATGTATATAAACTTACAAAAAGTTTTGATAATGTTGTTTAGTAAAAACTTATTGGGGATGTTCACAAGTGATGTCACTTTTTGAGCGGAACCCCCTTCCGCTCAAAGAGTCCTTGAAATGTTGCGTTCTTAAAATTGCAACAGTTTGAGACAAGGGCCATTTTTTTTATAGCAACATACTCATGAAAAAGAGCGTAACATGCTACATAGGGATGGGGCAAAATAAGGTTGGGCACTTTATGACAAAGAGCTGTATTGGGGTTAAATTTGTTGAAGAAATGCGTGGCATCTTTTTAAGACAGCCCCTTATCAAGTATTCAGAATGGTGCTACCATTAAAGAAAACTGATGTGCTCAAGCTCTTAGAATACTGATTTTCAATTTTATCGTAAAAGGTTTAGATGTTGCTTATTAATAACATACATCTCCAATGTACTAAATAAGAAGTAGTTTTAAATTTGTTTTCTCGTGAGAAAAATTACAGCTAAAAACTGTTTTAAGCAACATCTTGCGTGAGTTTTCAGAAAATGTTTTGCTTGAGTTTTCAGAAAGTGTTTTGTATATTTATGAGAATTAACGCTTAGCAACATCTTAAGGGTAGAGTCAAAATGTTATTGTTTTTATTGTAAAGAATTGAGAAGCAAAAAATCTACCCCTCACCTCCCCCCCCCCTTTTTTTTTGACAAAATACTTTTTTATATTCAAGTCGTTTTCTTCTCGTTAGATCATTTAACATTGAGGATAAACACGTAAAATTTTACTTTTAAAAATGGTGAAAGTATTCTACTTGAAACAAAAATATATATAATTTACGTTTTCTCGTTTTCTCAAACTCGATATTTCTTTCTTTTAAAAGCTTTCCTAAGAGTATTCAAAATTTTTAGGGCTTTGTTTTATACAAACACACACATTCAGGAGTGTGAAAATTTCCATCTACCTCCTCCAATTCTTTTTGTAAACTATGTACTAAAACATGCCTTTTCTCTCTCGACCTAGTTTTGAAAAACTTTTGAAAGAACTTTAAATTATTTAATGCGATTGAAACATGAAATATTCAAAATAAATGGTCCTCAAGTTTTGTTACTAAATTTCGAAAACACGAAACTTCTGTTTGGAATAAATATTGTTTTGTAGATGAAAATTTGAAAACATATTTTAAGCCTTAAATTTTACCCTGAAATATTTAGATTGAAAATCATTTTTTTTTTCTGATTTCTAAATATATATGATTACATTAAGATGCTTCCCAACTGTAAATCAAGAAACTAATGAAAAATATATTGGGATATAAACAAAAGGAAAACATGAAATAGAATGTATATTGTTTAAAGTTTCAATGGCCATAAAACTATGAAGTAAACAATAAAGCTCTTGCTCATTTAATGCTCAAAACAAGTATAATAATAATAATTGAATAAATAAATAAAAAAATAAATGTAACCTATTTTTAGTTCTCAAATTAATCTTAACCGGCATCCAAGAGAACTGGTCAACGTGTGTCTCTCCTTGAGGTAAAACGCGGAGGTCTTAGACGCAAAGAAGTTCGTGATTTATTGACACCGGTTTGCTTCATTCATTAGGAATTTTCCAAGTATATGATTATCCAGGGAGTGAAAAAGGTGAGACTTTGTTTGTCGGGGGGTGAGTAAGGAGGATGTTACAAAGTATCCCAACTAAGTTGCCGAGAGTAATCCGCACTGTAAAAAAAATGTGTAAAGTTACCAGTATTAATGGGTGTAAAGTTAGACGAATTCTGAAGTGTGTAGTATCATTGTTTTAAAAACCTTAAATTATTGGAGGAACCTTGCAGAATGGTTTTAGTAAAATTCAAAGTGCATGCGTAGTATAGATCATCATTGGTGCAGAGCTAGTAAACTCTCATTAGCGAAACGAAAACCGGCCTTAGTGACCTTAGTGGTGAAAACGCTTGCTTTGCGAATAGTCTATGAGACTCGCATTATGGGTTTGGGCCCTGGGTGTTATTTCCTCTCTTAGTGCAATAAAAATATTTTGTTTGTATATTTTAAAAAATAAATATTTAGTGTATATTGGTTGCGAAAACGCAATGACTTGGTAAATATTGAATAAACGAATGATTGAAAGAAAAAAACATTTAGTTTGTTGCATGATTTTTTTATACCGTTATAACGAAACTTCAAGTATTGTAGCCTACAAACTAATTTTTGTACTTTCAATTAAAGCGTATAGAAAGAAATTATTATTTGAGCATTTAATATATCTAGATAACTTCAACCATCGAATAGTTAACTTAAAGTATAAGTCTACTTACAATTAAAAATGAGTACCCGTTCAAGAAAGTCAGATAAAAGCTTAATTTTTGCTAATGTATAACCTTTGAAGCAATTTCTGTGTAAGCATACAGAAAATTCTGGTATAACCTAACGCAGAAATTGGCATGGAACGTTCCACAAGATATGTGTAACTTTACACCAGTTATTTGGGTTAAGTTACACAAGAGCAAAGGACACAGCTAATCTGCCACCAATTTTATGGGGAGTAAGGTTACACTTTTTTTACAGTGCATAACCCCGTATAGTCACACAATATCACACAGAAAAGTATTTCTTAGGTCTTCCCCAGTAATTGCTCCCTCATTTGAAATGTTTGGTGCGCATGTTCGAATTGCTACAAGCAATAACCACGCAGAGATGATTTGGGAAGGTTATAACCGTACATTACCTTTAAGCTACAATCATTACAAGCCTAAAATCTTCTACATTCATGTACTATTTTGATTACTTTACACTTTAATGATATCATAATATTAGCAAATACAGGATGTTTCATAAAAGACTCCCCAAACAAAATATAGTTGAGAAAGAATGAGAGACAGAGAAGTGAAATAAAAAGTACGTTGTACAGATATGTCTGGAATTTTGAATACACCGATTTGCAAAAATAGTTCCAAAGTTGAATGTTAGAGGACGGTGCAGTCACATAGCAGTGTCTTTTAATGGGGTGAATAGGGTCTCTGAAACTGTCTTATTCAGCTTTTTTCACTTTTCTCAGCAATACCGAGACACAACCGAAAGGGTGAGTTCGCAGTTACTCGTATCTACTAAAACGGATCCACACGCCTCACAAACTCTGCAGCGAATGACTCCGAAACTTACCTATGTTATGTTTTTTCCTGTGAAAAGTGGTCATATGCGATTTGTCCTCTGTTCACTTAGCACACTTGGGCATCACTAGTACGAGCCTTTCTGAAATACACTGTATTTCTTAAGTAATTTAATACTTAAAGGAAATACTTTAAAAGAATTACAATTACTTAACTAACATTACTTAAAAGAAATATTTATGTACCGAACCAAATAAGAAAAGAAAACTTTTACGTGTATAGTATCTCTTAAGTTCTTAACAGAACAGTGAAAATTGTGTTAATACATATTACACTACACAAAATTTGTATTAAATCCTGAAACATATATTCAGAGGCTTAGGCATGAATCGATTTCCAGTGTTGAGAGAGACTATATGAAGTATGAATAGTTTGTATCCTGGTTCTCTATTAGTATTAAAAAAAAGTGCAGCACAATTACTGCTGGAAGATCTTTAAGAACAACGTGTAAATTTTACCTATGAAGCATTCAAGAAACGCGACCTGCAATTTTTTAAGCAAACATTTGATGTAAATATATATTTTTCAGTTTTTGCATATTTTGAAATTACAGTTTCTTTAAAATCTTTCGTAGATTTTTTATTTTTTTTTCTCCTTGAGTCTTCTTTAAATTCTTTGTTAAACAGTCTGTTATGTTCGTCACAAAACGTCATAATTTCTTTTCCGCACTTTCTATAACTCTATAAAAAGAAAAAAAATGCTTTATTCTCTTTACAAAAGATGCCTAGAGTGCAGTTAAAATGTTGAATTTTTATTAAATTATTTAAGCAATTAATTATCAGCTGACGAATGTAACAAATTGATCGCAACGAGCGTAATAGCTGGAAACAAACACTGTATCTTTCGAACGTTTAGTTCAATAATAAATAAAAAAAAAACGAATTTTTGAAAGAATTTAGTTTTTTTTTCAATGTCACTGTGTAACATTTTGTATTTTTTATAAAAATTAATTAAATTTTTTAACACTTATTTGTGGAAATTTCTAGGGTTGTATGTTATGGAAAACACTGCAGCTCAAAATAGGAGTTAAAGCAAAACAATAATGGCAGGTAAACAAAGAGAAAATTATAGGGAATTTTTTAGAAATGTTCTTATGCAATAAAAGAAACATTTTTGACAAGCATATGTTCCAGTTTCGGCATCAACTACATAAACAAAGGAGAATTTTAGATATTCCTGCTTCAAAACACAAGAAGCTAAAATGATATATAAAATCGTACAAATACTAGTGAGAAAAAATATTCAAACCATAGACTTTAAGATCTATATTTTAATTGTTTCGGTCCTATAAAGACGAATTTCTAGAAGCGGAATGCTAATTTTCGCATACAATGTAGTGCGTTGTTTCAAACAAAGCAATTATAATCACTCAATACGAACAACCTTGAAATTTGTATTATGCAAAAACACATTTTATGTATGTAAAAAATAATAAAGAGTAAAGTATTTCATTTTTCATGCAATGATTGCAATTACTTTTAAGTTTTGCATCTTTTCTTCTTAGGAATTGCTCAAATGGGTTGGCTAATTCTGTAGAAAGCGAGTTTTAAGTTTTTTTTCTTAATATATTTTAAAGAACGAAATTTTTTTCTGATGCTTTGTTTAGCAAATTTTTTATGTTTATTGTTTCAAGCACTGTAAAAACGATTCAGAAACGTTCCTGGAAAATAATAGGCAGCTGATGTGCCCAATTTCAACCAGTAACATATCTTACAAAAACCAGGAACGTTTTCCAATAAAAGTCAGTAACCTTTCTGAAGTATCGGGAAATCTCCCCTGTTAAAGCCAGTCGTGAACCTTCTAAAAAAATTATATAGGCTTACTTTATTTGATTAAAACTTTCCCGATTTACCAAGACAGCTCCAGAAGTATTGTAAGCAATAATTGGAGCTTGGTTCTTGCAAGCAAGGACCAAGCATATTCCTGCCTCGCAAAGCTGTAGCTGTCCAGTGACTTATTTGCTCCCGATGGGAGCTTAGTCAATCCGGACGGGCCGTAACCATTCTAAGGCCGATACACTTAAAAAACACCCTCAGTCAATCTTTAAACTGGTAGCAAAAAATATTTTTCACACCAGCGCAAGGTCTGCATTCGTGCATCTTTTAGTAATTTAGGAATTTTTTTGCGAAGATACTTGATTTTTTGGTTAAATAGGTGAAAACCTTTGAAATTCGGAAACGTTGCACGGAAATAACCAGCAACGTTTCGGAATTTTTTTTACAGTGCGTGTTTGAAAAATCACGCAAGTCGTGGTTGTGCTTAAAGTACAGGGTGCCGGAAATGGTCGTAACATGGGTACATGTTTGCCGTAATAAAGCCGTAAATGTCTTGCGATTAAATGCTGGTAAAGGTAGGTCAGGACTTTTTATATTAGCTTCAATGTTCCAATTTTTCGGTTCATCATTATTCAATTTAGAACGTAAAATTGTATATTTTACCTCTAGTTCTTCAACGATGACTTCCGTCAAAGTCAGGTTGTCTTTGATGTCAATGGAATCAGGAAGGTCGCAATATCCGTCGATTAATTCTGTAGCGGCGGTTTTTGCAGAATACACAGCTTCCAATTTAGCTCCGAGAATAATCAAGTCCTGGGTTTTGTCTTCTGTGTCTTCTGTTGGCACAAGCCTTTGAAAAAATGTTGCAACTTTACCGGTTTGGATTTTAGATCGCCACGTTCGAGATTGAGCGTTGGTAATTCCATTTTAAAAACAAGCAAGGCTCCGGCTGTGAAGCACCATGCATTGGCAATGACCCGTAAAGGAATAAGAGTGGAATGCAATTTAATGTAAGCATATAATTTTATTCAATGTCAGAAAACTGTTAGCACTGTTACATAAAATGACACGGCTGCATTTTAAATGAATAGTTGAATACGAGTGCAGATGACTTTCAATGCAGAAAAGTACTTACAATTCGTTGCTAATCGGCAGGTGATTGAAAAAAAAAAAAAAAAAAAAACAAATAAACCTGAAGGCCTTACACAAAGATGATGAGGAAAAGTGGATATTGCATTTAAATCGTCAAAAAGCTTACTTTTCAAATGGTCGCTCGATATTGGCGACGCAGCGAGCCTTCGGCACACAGTTTAAGACTGCCCCCCCCCCCTCTTGAGCTCGTGTTCCTGTTAGGCAATTAATTGTGATGTGATTTGACACATTTCGGAGTACTGGAACAACACTAGCCGTGAAATCGCGAAAATACCCGTCGCTATGTCGGAAAGAAATGCCCGAAACTTTAGAAATCGGGTCACTCAGTGTATCGAGAAGAAATGATAGATACAATTTTTCAAACAGCGTACAAGTAAATTTCCCTGCATGTAACATATGGTGAATAAATATTTAGAATGGTGCCTATAATGTATTTTGCTTTATTATCCTTTCAAATAAGCAAAATATGCAGTCACACCCTGTTATAAAGTTCTGTGAAGTTAAATGAACATAATTCACCCACTTTCCCCTATATTTTAGCAAAAAGCTGACCCAAAATATTTCAAGTAATTTGCTCTTTTCCTTTACAGTTAGAAGTGTAACTTAAAAACATAGTTTGCGTACCTGTTCTTAATTCTATCAAACGCAAAACTAGAAGATTAGCAATAGTTGGCTGTGAACGGTTAATTATTAGTAATTTGAGAATAGTACTTTACCAAAAACATGATACTTGCGGCCAAAAATAATTAATTAAAATTGTTTTCTCTAAAGTGCAATAAAACTTCTTGAGAAATTTCATGACCCGCATGAATGAAAAGCGTAAAGTGGATTTGAAGAATTCTCTTCCCAGTTAACCTTTGCGCAGAAAAAAGAATAGGATCTTTTTATTCTTTTCTTCTAGCTGCCTCAAAAAAAAGACGGCATTTCCGGAAGTAACCCCGGAGCTAGACTTCAGGGAATTTTAGTTGTGAATCAGTAACGCTGACACATATTTTGTATTTTCATATAAAAGAAGACGTTTTAAAATATTCTGCCAGCTCGTAGTTTATAACTTGAAATTGATGCAATATATTATTACAAAAGTGAAAAGAGCTTAGAAAGAACCTGTAAAATATTTACAAATTATACTCCGTTTTCCAAAGAAAAAAATAAAAACGGTTTAGGAAAGAAGTTTAATTATGTGTTATTGAAAAACAAGACAATCTCTTTGGCAAAAATAACACATAACCCTAATATTGGGTGCGGCAAGATAAACTCTTTATTTCAAAGAGCAGTACAATTCACCGTGTAATTAAGGGAACCGGGACGTTTTATACGTTTGAAAAAATCGATTTTTCAATTTTAGCTGCATAAAATAAGGGACACTTCCCTGATTCCAAAAACGCATATATTGTGTGGGTATCAAATTCAGAAAGCTAATTAATTTACTATTTAAAATTTAAACAAAAAAGCCACGCCCCTTTTAAAAACACGGTATCTGGATTGAATGTTGACAAACCACTGTTATCTTTCATCAAATATTTCATGATTCAGTTACTTTTTACTCTTTTTTTCTATTTACATAACGTAAACTTAGAAAATGCCTCGGCGTAAGCAGTTTGGGAAGCGTATCGCATGCTTACCAACATTGTCAAGGTCAACACGTTTTCCCGTTTTTCAGAAAATACATTTTTTTGAACTTTCGGTACGCTTAGATAAAATTCATATCAATGTATGATTATGAAACTTTGTATTATAACATATACAAGCATTTTGCATGTGTTAAACTTATTTTTACTTTTGTTTAGGTACTATTGTATTTTTAGGAGGCTAATTTTAGTGAAAAATATCGTACTTTTTCGGGATTTTATGAAATACTACGTTTTAACATTTTTTGTGGTTTTTTAATTTGAAGATAACTAAAAAATAATAGGTTCAATGTAATTTGTGACCTTTTGCCAGTATAGTATTGAAGTTTAGAGTGATTTAATTCAGATTTGTATTTTCTTAGCGTACCTATCTGCAGTCATAAATTTTCAAACTATCGTGCAACTATATATTTTCTATTTACTATTCAAAATTATATTATTTAAGGAAAAAAATATTTTTACTGGTTTATGATAAGAAGATTACATTCTTTCTATACACAATAATTTTTAAGTCACACTTGATTTTAAAAACAAATAAACACCTCCTGTTTACAACGAAAAATTTGACTCTTTTCGTTGCCGAGAACGTCCCGGTTCCCTTAAGAAGTTTCATTTTCTTACATAGATCCATATCTAACGTAGATATGTATCAACGTAAGAACAGCGTAAATACATATCTAAAGTTTTGTTTTATAAAATTTTGAAACTCATATCATGTAGGCGACGCCTCCCCCCCTCCCTGTCGATGCGGTAGAGCAGGTCAATTGGTAGAGCAGGTACGGGGCTCCAAATTACCTCTGATTGAGATTAGGCGCTTCGAGAAATGTGTCCTCAAAGCAGCTAATAATACCCTTGAAATTTGAACATTTTGCCGTTCTGTTGGAGTCAAATGTCTGTCAAGTCAAATTCATCAAACCACGGGATAAAAAAGATACTTTTTCATTATATGGACAATGTAGGAATGAAGGGGGGGGGGGAGGGATCAACCTTTCTGATGTAATTTTCAAAACCGTGAAAAACAAAACTTTAGATATTTACCAGGAAAGACCAAAAAAATTAAAACATTCTGATTTATTACTTTGTGAAATAAGTTAATATGCCACACTCTGTATAAAAGATGCGAATCAGTTCTTTAAAATCAGTAACAATTAATTCATTAATGTACAAATCATATTTTGTGCATGTTTTCCTTTTGCCATAACTGATGTGTGAAAACAAAATTATATTTGCAATCAATTTTTAATATGTTAATCCTATTTTTATTTAAATATTATCTATAAGATTAAAAAAAGATATTATTTATCATTTCGGTTGATATGTACGTTTAAGCTGTTTAACACATTGCAGAATACAATCCAAAAACCTATGCAACTTTCTGAAGTTGCAGTTTTTTTTTTTTTTTTTGACAAAGTAAAACTTAGAATGCATATATCATGAACTTCTATCATTATCACTATCGTTATAGAAAATAATGTTTGTATAATTCAAAGTTTTGTTACCAACTGTCAGAGAAGGATTAGTATAACAGAGAATATTACATAATGTCAGTTAAATAACTGCTTGACGTTGAATGGTAACAGTGACTATTCAGCAATACTGCTTGAAGATAATGGTTCTTGGTCTTATTAATGAGAAAAGAGTTATTACGTATTTTCGTCAAGTCAGTATTTTTTAGATCTTACCTAATCAATATGAGTCATTTATTGTTGCAGTATAAACGAAATGGAGAAAATGTATTGTTTCATGGCAAAAAAGTTTTTGTTTTGCTGTGGAATTTAATACACAACTGAAATATAACCGGTATAGTGATTAAAGTTCTGAAAGTACATTTCTCAAACCTCTCTTTTTTAACAACGTAATTTAACGATAATATAAATGAATAACAGTATGAGAACGCTCTTCATTTCAAAATAGTTGTAACAATTATTTATAATTACAACAAAAATTTTAACATAAGAAATGTTATGACGTTAAATATTTCTCTCGACGTTGTTAGCATCCAAGTTTCCTCTGAATAGCAGAAAAACTGTAAAAAAAAGTTTTTTATATTTCCATGTAAACATCATTCATGAAAATGTTTTCCAGAAACCTAGTGTGTTTCTGGAAACTAAAAGAACCTGTATTCCGGAAACTGTCATAATAAAACTGTAAAATTGAATTTCCACTAAATACTGAAATCTACTAAATATTGACTTATGTATTGTTTTGCTCACGTATTCAGTTTTTCTTTATGAAACAAAAAATACGACGCTATGATGAATTCAAAATTAAAACTCAAAACAAGATTATAGAAGTCACCAATGAATAACGGAAGGTCCCATAAGCGTTGCATAACCGAGATTATTACGCCATACAGTATATCCTACTTTTAAATCGCCTTTATCTCGAAAACGAGAAAGCTGCGAAAAATTAAACCCACACTATGGGATCATCTCTTTCGATATATTATGAATGTGCCATTCCTGAAAATAAGCTCATAAAGCGTGACCACGAAAAGGCGGAGGATGACGAAGCGAAACATCATTTGTGTCATTTGTAATAGGTAGAATCTGCCAGAAATCGCCGAATAGTAAGAGGCGTGGTCTCGCTAATCCTATCTATTCCAAAATAATAACAAACAACCTGTTACAAATGATACAAATGATATTTTTGCTTCAAAGTCAGCCGCCTTCTTTTCGTGATCAAGCTATACCGTCCCCTCGTAAGTATATATAAACCATTGAAACCGCTTATAACAAAAGGTTAAGCCCAAGTATTGAATCTATTTTTTTTTAACATTCCCGTAGCGATATTACTTTTACTGTTACTACTCCTCCCTAGATTGCAGCACAGACCTGTTTTTATGTAACGCAAGCGGAAGAATGCAATTGAACCAAACTTATTAGAAATCAACATTTTTTTGTGTATTATTTCAAAAAAAAAAAAAAAAAAAACAGCTGGAATGTAAATTGTTTCTTCAATTTTAGCCGGCATGCGGTGAAACGATTATGAAACTGTTGCTTTACATACGAAGTTTGATGAAGTGTTAAGGAAGTTCTGGCGCAACCCCATTTTCAACCTCCCCTTTCTTCCCCCCCCCAAAAAAAAAATCTTGAGAAATAGTATAAAACATAATTTTTAGGGAAAATCAGACAAAAAAAAAGGAAGATTCGAGATTTGGGTTGTCTTCAAAATGCTCGCTTAAAATTATATTATTTTGAACGCATGTTATCCTCCGATTTGTGCTCAGGATAATATAAAGCGTGTATAAGTTTAAATTACCATAATCGTTGCTTAATATAGTATGTAAAGTTCGTATATGATATGCAACGTAGGACAAGAAAGTCAACCATTTTACAGGTATTAAAAAATTTGAATGCAAAACTGATAATTTCTAATTCAACTAATCACGCTTTCAATTTTCTTACTAATAAAACCTATATAAAAAAATTCTTTAAACAAATGTTAGCAGCTAAAAACTTTAAAAAAAAATAGTGCTGTCGCTCTTTAAGCTACGCAACGCGAACGTAAATCAATTACTATAAAATAGTCCCCTAAAGTGCTGCAATGAAATCTCCATGCTCATAAATGCAACTAGGCAACTAAAGTATATATTTAGAGCCGCAGCAATTTCTTTTCGAAAAGGAATTTAATTAAAGTGCAACAACATACATCAAGAAAAAAGGTTCAGCTGAACAGTTTCGTCAATGCAGATTCATGTGATTTTGATTCGCGCCTAAATTTTACCTTTGGAATTCGGATAGAGCATTAAATCTATTTACTGAAGTTTTGTAAGTGTATGATTAAACCCTTGAGCTCAAAATATTGCTATGTTTTAAAAATTTCGTTATTTTAAAGGCATTAAATTAAAGAAAAAAATAGTTGTGATAATTTTGTGTCGGTTCAAGCACTGATATCCATTTAAGCTTTGAAATTCTGTTTGCTTTAAGATGCTTCTAATAATGTAAAGAAAACTGGGATACCAATAGATTTATAATCTCACTAAAACCTTCAACTGGGAGTCTTTTGCATTCAAACATCAATAACATCTTCCATTTTATTGTATTTCATCTTAAATCAATAAAGAGTTTTCATTTTAAGTATATTTTCTTATTTTAGAGTGACTGTCGAGTTATTTGGCGATAGAAACATTTGTAGCAATATTTAAAATAAATTGAGGCTTTAGAAAATAGAGTATTTTTTCCAGTTTAGCTTTAATACCGTATAGTGGGGCTACTTGAGCCTCCAGGGACTACTTGAACCCATGAGAAAAAAGTGTTTAATATCCGTCCTGGTCCTATATAGCTCAATGTATAGACTTAAAAAAACTTTCTGCGTGACAGGTAGCAGTACTAGGTGGAGGCTGGAGTATGAAACAAAGTTTCTGCTGTTCGTGTCTTTTCTGATTGAGGTTATGATTGCAATTTGTCTAAACAGTTGTTTTTTATGTCTGCAAACTTTCACATGTAAGTTCATGGAAACATCTGATATCATCAAGGTCAAGATAGTTTTATGTTTGCACTCTATTTCTTAGTAAAATAACAGTGTTTTAAGGTTATAGCTATGTAATTAACACAATAACTAACATAAGTTAGTAAAAGTGCACTGGTTACCTAAAAATGGGGCTACTTGAACCCAGCGTTCAAACAGCCGAAAACTACATTTCATCACTAAATTATGGTAAGTAAGGTTTGTAATTTTTTAAAATAAAGAGGTTAGTTACTATTTATACCCGTTTTTTGCAGATCTGGGGATAAAAAGCGTCCGAAAGTAAAAAAGAACCCCTTCAAGTAGGAAATAATGCGAATTATTAAGAGGAAAAATTACAATTGTTTCCAGATTCAACTAATTCCGGAGAAATGTCTTAGAGAGTGGCATCAGCGCATTTTGATTTAAATATATCAACTCTAAAAAATAAATTAAAAGATCGTTCACAAAACAAGCCTGGGATATTAAATAATATCAGAGAAAAAAAATCCACACAAGCCATTTAATTGAGGGGTTTTTCATTCTTTCTAATGTTTAATTAATGAGCATTTCAATTGGCTTTAGCTGTAGCTAGATTTTGTTTCTATTTGAGAAATATTGTTTGCCTAAAAATATGTTTTTATGAACACGTAGATTTTATATTAATTTATATAAATAATTTGCAATTTATACGATAATTTTCTCACTAGAATATACGTTTTTAGTTTATTTTTCAAAATCCTTGGTCCTTCTTGATACCACTACCTGTTTTACAAATTTCTCTAATGGATCTGCTGAGTGGGACCAAGAATCCAGACCGCGGATCTACTTCAACCCAATTTTCAAAAAAATAGAAAAAAAAATATAACGAGTTAAAATTGTTGTTTAAAAAGGCTTTAGGTGGTAGCAGAACGTCTGAAAAGTAGTAAAAAACAAGGTTATCAGTTCACATTATGGGTTTAACAGGGTATTCAGTGTAAAACTTGTAAAAAGTATGAAATTTTGGGTCAAAGTCGCCCCGTTTTACTGTATTTATTTCTCGAAAGTTATTTTTTTCACTCCTATTAGTCAATTACAAAGTAGTACTGACATTACCAATAAATACAGTAATGTAATCATACAACTTAAAAGTGTTTTCATGTTTTTTAAATAAAACTCTTTAATGTTTTAATTTCAGAGCATAAAAGCTGTCAAAAGGCTCTTTGGTACTACACGAAACTCGTATTAAGTGAACTTATAAGCATTTTTGTCCTTCATTTTAAGAAATCTAACAATTTCAAAATTTCAGATCCAGCCCGTAAGAGAGTAGTTTTTATCGTAAAAACTAAATTATAATAAATATACCAGCACTAGAAAGCTTAAGAAGATCAAGTCAGTTACAATAAAAATTTTGAGGAATTCTTTCATATCATTACTTAGCCATCATAGTTTGAATCTTTATGCCTTAATATTAATACACAAAATGATATAAATACACCATAAATCAATAAACAAAACAGGGAATATGTGTGTATGTTTCTATGTGTTTATGTTTCCTAATATGTGAATTTGCAGTTTACGTCGGATCAAGGGCGCCCATATAGGGGGGGAAGGGGTGACTTGAGCCCTCCCCCCTAGAATTTAGAACTTCCTTGCTTTTAATACATTTTTCTTTTCAAAAATGTAAAAACATTTCTTCTCCAGCCGAGAAATGAGTTATTAAAAATGTCTAATTTTAATTACTCTAATATGTCTTGAAATCTGCTTCCATGGGGAAAATATCCTGCTAAACCATGGTTAAAATATTTGAGCCCCCCCCCCTCCCTTACACTTTTGCATATGGGCGCCCATGAGTGGGATCTCGACCAAATTTCGCAGAGAGTTACGAAGGCACTCGAGAAAGACTTTTGAGGGGTTTTCAAACGCTAAAAAAGTACCAAACCATTCGAATTTTAATTTTAGGACTCAAAAGTGCCATTAGTTGGATTTTTCTATCAGAAATAATTATCCAGTTGTCTTGATTTCAGTTTCATTCGAAAGCACGCGAAAAATACCACTGAACTTCCTTCGGATTTTAAAACTACCAAAGCTGTAAAATCTTCAGGAGAAAAGTTATAAGCACTTTTTAGTAGGTTAGGAACATCAATATTAAATCGAAAATTTATCGTCTGCCGCGAGCTCATTTTTAATTAAAGTGAATAAAATCATTGAGAAGAAAGATAGGTTGCCATTTTTTTCTTGACTGTGAACAAATAAAATGATTGCTCTTGCTTTCAGGCTGTTCCTGCAATCGGGAAAACAATTTGTTTTTTCTTCTTGACTATTTTTTCGCGACGTGTCGGGAAATTTAACAGCTTTTTTTTTTCCCTGGCTGATTGTTGAACACGCATTACTTGACATCATCACTTTTATTATCGAGGTAGACCACACAAAGCCGGATGACGTAGCTAGTGAATAAATAAATGAGTGAAAAAAATATTTTAAAAAAACTTTTTAATTTTTCTACGCTCCAGTAATAGTCATGTAAAATTTCAGCCTAACTAGTAATGGATCCTCTGAATTTAGCACCTTAAATATACATGCTCATTACAAAGAATACACACTATTTTTCAAAAGTAGTATTTATTCTTTATTTGTTTATTCCTTGTTTCTTATTGTTTCTATTTTTTTTTTAAATCATTAAGTACAATCATCAAAAAAGTAATAACATAAACCATTTGGCTTCTTCAGTATATAGCCCCAAGTGTACCAGTAATGAGCCACGAGTATATCAATAATGAGATAGAAGAAATGTTAGCAACGTTCAGCAATGACACAAAGGACTGTATTTAAAATTTATTCTTCGTTTTGAGATGGAAAAGCACAAAATCTGATTGGCATGACCTTGAAACGGCACGACCTAGAGGGTTACAGATCTGGACGAAATTCTGAATTTAGGTTAGCTCGCACTAGATATGAACCTAAGTAAAGCGGTTTGACTGCATAGGGCCCTAGTATGGCTACAACGGGGGTTCAAATTTGCTAGTTGAGACCAGAAAAGCAATGGTTTTTCATTTGTAATTAGACTTTTTTACCCTTTTCTTGCGATTCCATTGCATTATGAACCAACGAAACGCATTCACAACATAGAATAACACTCCCCCCCACCTCGTTGCACTGGCAAGAGAGGCCGAATTTGTTAGGAGGGGAAATACTGTGTCAAAGTTTCAAATTCCAGTGAAAACATCATTGCAATTCTGGAGTCCTGTAACTCAGTTTGGTTCAGACGGCAAAAGCTTGAGGGTCACGAATCTGCATAAACTTCTAAATTTAGGTCCATTTGTACTAGATAAGATCCCAGGTAAAATAGATTCAGCGCATAGGCTCCATTTAGGCTGCAAGAAGGGTCTAAATTTGCTTCTTTTGGCTCCCGCACTGCAATAGTGTTTCTTTGGAATTTGAAGTTTTGGCACAATATTTGCTGTCCTAACATCTTTAGCGTCTCTTTTTAGTACAATGTAGGGGCGGGGGAATTTATTATATACTGTGAATGCATTCAGTTGGGTGATACTGAAATGCAATAGCAAGAAAAAGAAAAAGGAGCTAAACTAGCAACTTTGAATCCCCATTGCGGTCAAACTAAGTCTTATACAGTCAAACCGCTTTACCTGGGTTCATATTTAATGCGAAATGACAGAAAACCAGAATTTCGTCCGGATCCGTGACCCTGAAGGTCGTGCCACTTGGTAGTATGATATGATGTTATAAGTGGAAAAACTGTCACATTCTTGAGATAAATATGTCATTCAGAAAAAAATATATATCTATAACCTAACCTTTCTGTTTTCTTAAATTTTCTACGTGGGCCGCTTTCTTAACCAATGTATATATATGAAACAGAAAATGTCTGGCACAATAGGATCTACCTAGTTGTTTTCATTTTCCTGATTTTCTTTGTAAGGTAATTAGTAAAAACTACATTGTTATAATCTTCTTAACAAAACTTATTTTTAAACTGCTTAACATAAAAATAAAACTTAAAAAAAACAAGGCTTTGTTCGGTCATATGCTTTTTCAAAACAAAATACATAATAGGATTATAAAAGTTTATTTCGCTTTACAAATTCGAAAGAAAACCAACAAAGAAAGATATTTATTTACTTTTTTATAATAGCACATCTTACGCTAGACATAAAGGATATATTAATGGTATATTCTCCACATCCATTGTACTGCAACAATATTCATTTGAGAAGAAAACGATATCTGATTGGCATGACCTGGGGAAATGTAACTTTTCTTTAAAAGTTTCAAACTACGAGCAATATTTTCAGTGCAAAAGAACGAAAAGAGTAAAATTCGTTTGTAGTTGAAAATAAGATTGAATGTAACATTACAGTCAATATAGCAGTGGTAATTTTCTATCTCGAAGGAATAAATATTCAGAGTTTTTTACTTTCACTAAGCATAATTTGAAAAATGAATTGCAAAATTATATTGAAGAACACTTTTTTTTACAATGCAAAAACTTTTCCTGGAAATTTTATGATAAGAAGTATTGGCTTCCATGGTGCCAGTATTTTTCATTGTAAAATCCTTCTCTACTAATAATAAAGCTGAAAGTCTCTCTGTGTGGATCTCTGTCTGTCTGGGGGTCTGTGACGCTATGCGCGTCACAGACCGAGCGGCCGATTTTTATGAAATTTGGGTGTGCACCTCGAAGCAATTTTTCAAAAATTCGATTTTGTTCTTTTTCTATTCCAATTTTAAGAATATTTTCAGGAGCAAAATTATCATAAGATGGAAGAGTAAATTACCAAGTTATCATAACGTGGAACCGTAACAAAGGCAAACAAATTGGCGAGAAATTCACCATACAATATTTGTAAATATACGGGCGAACCGAAGGACTTTTGATTTTCTACTACGGGCAAAGCTGTGCGGGTACCGCTAGTTTTAATTTAAAATTTTTTAAGAAGAAAAGAACACCGTGGGTTGTTGCGCTGATTACTGTAGGAGGTACAGGCAGGGGAATTTTCGATCATCCACCTCATTGCTCGTTGAAGGGGGCGGTAACCCCTTCACTAATTGCAAATCGAGGTGAAATAGGGCAAGGTGAGTTATGTGATGTGCACCGTAAATCACTTGGTGTGCAAAATTAAATTGAAATCATTTACTTTTTCTAATGTAAATTACTATACAGTTTTCTCTGTACTCTATTTTACAGTATTACACTAAAAATAATCACTTATTGAACACTTTTTCACACGGACACTTCTCTCCTTCTTAAGAACATTTATCTTGGAATATTTATTAGAACCGTTGTGAGAACACTTTTCAAAACATTTTTTTTTTAACACGGACGCTTGTTCCTCTTTTTAAAACATTTTTTTGGGGGGATCAGTTTTCAAAACACTTCTAGAAGCACAATTCGGGACATATATTTAGTTAAGTCCCCCCCCCCGCCCCCAGAGGTCACGGAAGCTTCAAAACACGTAAACGGCTCAAAGGAAAGGGATGGTTTTATTCGGTCAAGGCTCATAGATAGAAAATAACTTCCAAAATTTGAAACAAAAAGCCATTTTAAATCGACTACTATGGATTAATATGAACTGTAAAAGAGGCTTAAGTAAGACAATGTAGTTTAATTGAAGGAAAATCATTTCTTCAAATCCTGATAAATCTATTCTGAAAAAGAGTTTGACATATTTTTGAAACTAATTAATTATTAGTTCCTTAAATATTTATTTATTTATTTATTTATTTTTTTAATTTTCCGAAATAGTTTATTTTGATAAGTTTGTAAGCAATGATGGCTTGATATAAAATCATTTGTTTTAGGATGAAAAAGCCTCCAGCAAAACACACGCATCCTTTTAGAGCTGTTTAAAAACAGTAGTATGGGAAAAGCTTGATATAATATGATAATGCACATAATATTCTACACATGTGTTGGTGTTTCATTTTTTGTACGTAATTCTTGTACCTTCATACTTCTATGTAATAAAATGAAAAAAAAAAAATATTTGCAAGATTATTTCATAACCTTATTTTTTTTTAAACTTCACATAACTAATCTTATAATGTAACCAGAAAATAAATTCAAATATTATCTATAACACATAAAGAAATAAATCAAAAATTCTTAATTAGCAAAAAAATTTTTAAACCAATGTTCGCAAAAAAAATTTTTTTTAAAGCTAATACATTGATATTGAAAATTCTAACTTGAACTTTAAAATATCCTTATTCTTGCGTACTATGCGGGAAGCTAGATGCCGCATGAGAGCAAAACCTTTTATTTGACGATAATTCGCGGCTTTATTACTCACAATTTTCAACTTGAAAAAAGTTTAGCATTTTTTCTTTTATTTAAGAAAAAAATCAGAAAAAAGGTTTTTTTTTTTAATATAAATTTTAGGCCTCTTGCGGGACACTTATTTTTTTTTGATTTGAATGATTTTTTTTTTGTAGTATGTGAGTCGGTTGGAGCATTATTTATCAACATGACACATTGAATTTCGAAAAAATGTTTTTTTTTCATACACCCTAGTCTATAAACCTTCCCAGCATTAACCAACACACACTAAAAATACACTGCAAATAATCGGTACACATTTGAAACTCTTTAAATGTTCCAGATGCCTGAATATGTGCTAAAATGTATTTCGAATGTGTTCTGTACAAAGAAATTAAGCTGAAATGTTTTACACATCCGTTCCGTTATAAAGAAAGCGATCCAAAAGTGCACCGAATGTGTTTTGCTGGGAATCTCAATTCAGCCGAAGTTTGGGAATACACTTGAGAACACATTCCGCGCAGATTTGACAGTGCTTGTGAAATCACTGCTTTCTTTGCTACGCCATGTTTGTAAACAATCTGGATCGGCCGCAATCATTTTCGTGATATTTTTGAATGTTCAAAATGTACGCCACTTTCCTTTTTTATGTTCTTTACAGATAATTTTTGTATTTGTACATTTACTGAGCTTCATACTTTTGTTTTAAATAAACTAATAATTTACCATACCGCTTTAAGTTTTCAAATAAAATGAAATCCTGTGTTCTAAAACTGTGGTTACGTTAAGACTAACGTGTTACGATTCTAATTTTGTAACTTGACGATTGATTTAGGGCTCCTGTCCTTATCTTTAGATTTGGAATTTTTTATGAACATCGGAATTAGAGGTTTAAACAAGGGTTCCTGAACTACAAGTTATGATCCAAAAAGATTTATAATGAAGGTCGAAGGGCATTTCTTACGCTATTCAATTTCCAGCTTTTAAAAAAAGCATCTCTTTCATCTAAATGCTTTTTATAAGTTCTGTCATCTACTTTTTGCTTTTGCAAATAGTTCAGGTGATTTCATTTTTCTGGTTAGCAATTTTTTGATACGTTCGTATTTTTGCTTGTAAACATCCCATAAGATCGATCATCTTGTGCACAACTTTTTGGTTTAACAAACCGAAAAGGAATGAATCGCTGGAGGTTCTGCGGCTTAGATTAGGTTTAACTTGAATATGATCAAACTCTACCACAATAGTATGAATGAGATTCGAACCTAGGTCCAGAGATCAAGATTCTTCTAAGAAATGATATTTGACAAAATATATTGTCTAACGTTTCATATCAATTGATTTATCTTGAATTTTGAGGATAAAATATTGCGTACCATTTAGCATCTTATTTATGGATAATTAATTTTATTATTTGTTGCAGTTAAAAAAAATCATGAAATTTGAGTTTCATGATCGATGTTTTGCAGAAATGACAAGCAAAGTATTGTTCGAATGAATAATCTGAGTTCAAAACATTAGCTAAAATCTTATTAAGTATCTTAGTCAAATTTTTGAAATCATTAAAGCAATTAGAGCAAACAGGGTGCCTTATATAAATGTGTGTTTTGAGTACGTACAATACATGTATCGGGTCTCGTGTTCTTAAAAATGGGGTCATGACACAAAAATAGTTAAAACCGCTAGTTCAGAAAAAAATGCTTAATAGTTTTTTCTTTAATCCCACTTTTTAATTTGCCCCATTAAAGATTTAGTAAAAATTGTTGGATAACTAAAAACGTGATGTCTGTTGCAGTGTAAAAACTATTTCAATTGTAATTTAGTTGTTATATGTTCTATCACATTGACAGATAGATTAAGGGTGACCGCAGACTAAGGAAACAGGAAGTATCAGACCTTTTTCTGAGAAAAATGCCGAATTCAATATTAGTAACGCAAGTTTAGGCCATTTTTACAGTTCTGGAAAGGGCGTAGGGAGATCTCCCTCGGAGATTTATCTAGTCTAAAATATTTTTTACGCTATCTTTGAGTATGTAAAGATGAGGAAAAGTGTGGAGAGGGGGGAAGGATAACTGTAGGAAAAAATGTAAGAATGCAGTTTTAAAAATGTACATTTAGGACATTTTTAAGGAACTTTGGGTTTTATGTTCCGGGGTTCATTTCAGCTGAAAATATTTTGAAGCTAAAGTGCTAAAAACATTTTTGTAAGGTAACTTGAGGAATAAGGGTATTATTAACCACAATATTTTGATTTTTTTTTTTAAAGTATAGTTCAAAGCTGTCTTTGGTGATGTTAGAGAAAGGAAATTCTGGTTGGAGAGGGGGGGGGGGTTGGTCTCCGAAAAATTGTAAAAACTGATGCGTCTAAAACATTTTAGCTATCTTTGATGATGTAAAGAGAAAAGGAGAAAACGAAGGTGTATAGGGGCTTTTTTCGGAAAAATTATTATTATAGGAAAAATAGTAGGGGAACGTGGGTAAAGTGAAATTGCTAAGCTGGAAAAGTTTTTTTTTAAATGAACAAATTGGAAATTTCTTTTGAAAATTACACTTTACAAAGAAAGAACATTGTAAAAACAACGTGGAAATTTTTCCCTTTATTTTTTTATAGAAAGAGTGAAAAATAAAAAGTTTTTCTGAATGAAAAATGTTCTATTCACTCATCAAAAATTTATTTGTTCAAATGAATGAGTAAAAGAAGGGTAGAATGAATATTAAAAAGATAATGAAACAATGAACGAATACTTAAATAAATAAAATACTTAATACATGAAGAAAAATAAATGACCTTATAAAATTGTGAATGAATAAGAAAATGGGTGAAGACTTGAATAAATAAGTGAATTAATGAAAGAAAAAATGTAAATGAATTATTAAATGAATCCGTAAGTGATTTTGTAAATAACACTGCGCGGCAAAAAAAAAAAAAAAAAAAAACTTCAAAATGTTTCTGACATTTCGTTGGCTGATTTTTATGTAGAATCCGAATATGACCTCCGTTTTCCCCCTATACGTACCAATTTTTTTAAAGGACTCCCAAGTTTTGTTTCAATTTTCTGTAGTTTTAGAGCAATTATTATTATATATATATATTTTTTTGGAGGGGAAATCAGCTTTATATTAACTGAAAACATTGTTTTGGTGGGCAAGAGAGGTTCAAAGTTCAAGATCATGGACACCGATCGCAAAAAAGGGGACTTGGAGGGGGGGTGGTAGTATAACCTCTCAAAATAAAAGAAAAATCACGAAAAACGATCTTTTTATTCTGATTTTTTGAAAAAGATGTTTGTAAAAAAAATTTCGGTGCAGAATGAGAGTATAAGACTCGCTTCTATGACTCCTATGTCCAAAAAATTTTCGCGACCTAAAAAAAATTTAAAAAAAAATGTCATGTGTCGTACGTTGCATACGAGTTGAATCGCAGGTCTTCATTCAAAAAAGCACTCATCTGGCTGATTTCTATGTAAAATGACCTCTTGTTTCCAAATACGACCATCTTTCTCCCTATCACGTCCCCTTTTTAGAACCTACACCCTCCACTCCCCCGCCATTTTTTATTTGGAGGGGGAAAAGAGCATTACAATAACCGTAAACTTTATTATGAATGATTAGAGATGCGTTAAGCTCAAAATCTTATGCATATGTAGCAAAAAGGAAAACAGGGGGGGCACCCCTCCAATTACACTGTGCAGCAAAAACTACTCTCAAATGCTTCTGAGGCTATTCCGCCTGATTCTTCTGCAAATTTATCCCCTGAATCCAAATTGATCTCCGTTTTCTCCTACATGTACCGGTTTTTGTAGAACCCCCCCTTTTTATTTGGGGGGGAGCAAGTTTTTTTTTTTTTTTGCTATATATGCACAAGATTTAGAACTTTGCACATCTGTAGTCATTCAGAATAATGTTTACGGTTATTGTACTGCTCATTTTCCCCACCAAATTTAAAACAATAAATGGCTCTGAATCAGGGGAGGGGGAGGTTCTAAAAAGGGGATATTCGGATTCAGGGAGTCATTTTACATAAGAATCAGCCGAGGAAATGTCAGAAACATTTTGAAGGTTTTTTTTTTTTTTTTGCCAAGCAGTGTAATTGAGTAAGTAAACGAAATAAACCATTTTACTTTGTCCCATTCACCTTGCCAATATTAGAAATACAAGTAAGCTTAAAATTAACTGAAAAAAGTAAAAAATACCGTATTAAACATTAGAAGGTCTCAATTAATATTTAAAATGTTAGTAACAATAATTTTATCATTTTATTCTTACAAAAATCAAAATATTACAATATGAATGTCCTTTTTTGAAAATTGCCATTATTATCATTAATTTTAAGCACCAGATGCATTTTTTTCTCACTGGAATAGAGTACATGTGCTACTATATACTTAAAATATTACGAGATTGTTGGCAAAAAAAGTAATTATTTCAACATTTCACTTTGCCCCACATTCCCCTGCAACCTACAAATAAATGTATAACGTATTGCTTGTGTTCTCGTAACCAAGCGTATGTTTGTAAAAAAAAAAAAAAAGGCTTTTTCTAATTTTTTTTAGGTAATGTTTAACCCGGTTGTAGAAGCAAGATAGTTTCAAGCATTGTTATGTAAATTTTTTAATGTGTATGTATAAAGTTAAATAAATTCATTTTAAACATATTGTGTTTAATGACTAGATAAGTTTGATAAATTCAGTTCAGTGTTATGTGCGTAAGTTTGAAACATAAATCCCATGCGTATTTTAAATTTAGCTGCATTTGTTAATGAACTTGATATTAACTGTCTGATTGAGTTAGACCTGAATGTATGGCATTTAGTTGCCATCTGGAGATTAAATGCCATACGACGGAAGCTAAAAAGAGTACTCAACCAGTCACGTCTTCAGAACCGAAACGGCCACACAACTTTTGCACCAATGATGATTTTTCATACAGAAATCATTTCTATTTTGAAGCAATTAGTTTGCAATCCCAACCTTAGTATTACATGTTGCCTTACAGTTAATAATAAAAGCCATTATTAATTTCAGGATCCAAACCGCACCTCATAAAAACAAGCACAATTTTGGAAGCTTATACAAAAGGTTTGTATTCACCTTTGGCGAGAGGGGGGGGGGGAGCGGAATGAAAAAAGGCAAATGAATGGAATTGCAGTTAGATCTCATACGGTTATATCTTTTTCCACAGCTCATGTTTTAATGCAGTACATTTTTTCCTCATTCAAGAAATAAATAAATGCTTTGAATAAAGTGGCTACTAATGGTAAAAAAGGGCTACTAAACTGAAAGTGTATGCCAGCCACTGATGACTAAGTAATTTTTTATTTATTTTGCGTTTCGCAAACACTTTTCTTCCTTATGCAAGGAACTAAAACTAAAAACAATTAATTGATTATTGTCAGTGCCAGTTATACGATTTTTCCGAGCTTGGGCAAATCTTGAAACAGGTGCTCCTACTCATCTTCCTTCAAGTTTTATATTGAGTTTCAACGAACCCCCCCCCCCTCCCCACGGAAATAGAACAAATTTGTTGTCCCCCAAAAGTTGTCTCACGGGGGCAAGTGTCCCGACTCCTCCCTTCGCCCCCAGATCCAGCACTCATCGTTTTAGTTAATATTCAAGGAAATAATTAGTCATTAAAGAATTCCACTACACTTACATTTTTAAAAGAACACAACTAATGTTTAAGGTCATTGATCAGATACCAAGCACTAGATCACTGAATAGCAAAGTAGCACGAATTCAAACAATGAAGGCAAATTTATTTTGATCTTGAGAAATTAAAATTTAAAAAAATGAAATTTATGACGCAACAAACTGAAGTTATGTGAGCCTTTGTTTGTACACTTTTGATTACTTTTTACAGTATGGATTAGCTTTGAAAACTTAAATATGGAAATTAATATTTTAAATATATGCAGTTTCTGTACTAAGTTATATTGTGCACTACATTTTCCTGCAACATTAGTAAACATTGTTCGTGTGCAATTCTGCTGTAAGCTATTCAATTATCTAGGAAGCATCATTGTATTTTAAATTTTCCCAGTAGTTCTGCTGATTAATAATTAGATTCATCCAAAGCCTAAACCATCATCAGTCTGCAGTCTCAAAATGAACACGAATTTAGTGCATATTTATAATTTCTAAGAGCTTCTTTTATACTTGTGAAGTAGGTATCCTCGGATGATATTAGTGCGAAGAAATTGTTCTAAAACGCATTCTAGAAACTGTACCTATATGTGTGCCACAAAATGTTCAGTGAAGTGTTCAAAAACGTGTCTTTAACGCGATCCTATAAGTGCTTAAAAAGTGCGCTAAAAAGAATGCTGAACTAAATATATGTTCCGAACTGTGTTTCTAGAAGTGTTTTGAAAACTGACGCAAAAAAGTGTTCTAAAAAAGAGGACAAGTGTACGTGTTCAAAAAATGCTTTAAAAAGTGTCCATACAACGGTTCTAATAAATGTTCCGAAATAAGTGTTATAAAAAAGGAGACAAGTGTCCGTGTGAAAAAGGTGTTCAAAGAGTGTTTGATTATTTGCAGTGTATCAACGAAATCGGTCCGGTAGTTTTAGAGTTTACCCCGGACACGCACATTTGGAGGTAGGGTTTTATTTTATAACTATTTAAACGAAGCAATTTCCTGTTTGGTGACATTTTGATAGTTGAAATTTTAACCCGAACTCCAGTGGATGAACCTTAAACTCCAGTAGAAGATAGCGTTCATTGTTGACCACTTTTTTGTTTCTTCTTTCCACTGAAAGGACACAGTCGTAATAGTAAAAAAGTTAAGTTACCGGATAGGGTTCAGTCTTGACAAAAAAAAAGCATTTTCCCGAGTGCCAAACATCGCTAAAAAATATTATCAAACTATTATACCGTATTGCGAGTTTCATTGGTGACGACGCTAGGAGCGGCACTCGATCATTGACTCTTATACAGGGTGTTCCGTTTTAACCTGCAAGACCTTTATTTTCGCAACCGTTAGTCCTAGATGTATACTTCCAATTGCAAAAATGTTAAAAATCATATTCGGGGTTAATATATTGAAAGTTTGAAGCAAAAATGAAAATGAGTCAAAAAATACAAAACTCCTTGAACAATTTGAAAAAGCACACATGTAATTTTAAATACTTGTTAACCACTATATTTTCCCCCAAAACGTGTTATTGACGGCGAGTGAAAAGTTGTCTAAGTCATAAAACGCTGCGTTTCATATCTCAGTGAATATTGGTCGTACTAGTTTCAAACTTTTTGTGTTGGAATTATTTTTCAATGGCGATTATTTCCCTAAACATAAGTTAGAGGACCTGGGGCCCGTATAAAAAGTTAAATTTGGTACTTTTTGACCTTTTTTTATTTTTTTACTGCAAACTTTCAATATCATAACTCTGCATCTGATTTTGAATATTTTTGCGATTGGAAGTATACATCTGAGACTAAAGGTTACAAAAATAAAGGTCTTGCAGGTTAAAACGGAGCACCCTGTACATATGAGGATTCCTCAAACCTTCGCAAATAAAACTAACGAAAGTGTGTATGAGCAAGATATTTTAATGTTATTACGAAAATTAAAAGTAGAGGTAATACCACAAATGTAGAACGTATAACTTAAGATTTAGTATTAGTATTCCATTCAGACTGGTAAATTTACAACCGAATGCTACTTCAAACTTTATATTTCTTCTCTTATCCCATGATGTCTGACCCTAGAAAATGCATTTGAATAAGAATCGGAAAACATCGCGTACTTCGTCATTCTGTTTGAATAATAAATGGGAGAAGAAGAATATTTTCTGGAGTGCAAGAATTGATGCAAAAGCGAAATAAACTTGAAATGAATTTTTCCTTTTTTAAGTTTTATACATGCGATGTATTTTTTTATCACAGTCTCCTAAAATCATTAACCATTTTTTTTTTTAATTAAAATGGGTGGTTTTGAAATTGACGTGTTCTTACGTTACTGTAAAATGCGAAAATTAAACTTCTTGACAATTGTCATAAAAGTTCATTTGCATAGCCGTGTATGAATCACAACTGCCGTATTTTGAGAATGTGTTTTGCTGGTAACTAAAAAAACTCTATCACTATTTTTTTCTTTTAATTAAATTTTTTAATTTCGTCAATTTTGAAAACTTTGGACATGAACTTCATACAAAGTAATAAAGACCTTAAAAAAATGTTATAAACATATAAATTAACTGTAATTTTATTACATTTATTTAAGCTCCATTATCATTTGAGTCGGTTCTCGTTTAGTTTAAATGTAGTTTATTTGATTTCAAACTGCAGCGTTCTATTTACACGTAAACGTAAAATTTCTATTAAGATACACATCCACTTGAACCTTTAACAGACAGGATACTAAGATAATTTCAGTTCATTGTCACTGAAAGGAGTTAATGAATTTAACAACATGCCCGCTGCTGACCTTTTCTAAAAAAATAATTTATTTAATGAAGGGCTTTTTCACTAATGTATCTATTACTGTACATATTATTTTGTTCATCGAGGTACGGCATTGATTTTAAGTAGTAGTAGTTTTTTTTTGGTGTAGTAGAGTAGATTATCGTATTGCACGTTTTTTCCTGAGAAGATGAACTAAAGGTTTTCGTAAAAGCTGTTACTTTTTTTTTTAATAACTAGCGTTGAAACAGATTCGTGTAATTTTATTCTGTAGTTTTATTAGCAAAAAAAAGGAAAGAAAAAGAAAAAAAACAGTGGATTTGAGTAATATTATGGTGTAGGCCCCAACAAATAACAATATAATACATATGCGGACTTGCGAGTGAGATACAAATCCATTTTATGTAAAAGTTTACATTTTCAGTTCAAAATAGTTCATGTTAAATATTTTAGAGCAAAACAAATTAATTAAGGTACAAATAATGATCATCTTAAGCACTTCCTCTGGAGCATTAAGGTTCGTAAAACAAAATAATTAAAATTACAGCTCGGTAATTATCAAAAATATGCCTTTTCCCCCTCAACATTGTGTTGAAAATATCTCTCATTTTAACAGTGAAGAAGATAAGTTTTTACCCCTCAGTAGGTTAGGTGACTTTTTGACGTCAGTGGTAAAGGGGAGTTAAACGGGGCACGCTGAATATACGTATAAAGGAGAGTGTTGTACCTTGGGACACGTTTCGTATTTTAACTTTTTAACGTCAATTATTTGAATCAAATTTAAAAACTAAAAGTCACATTAAAATAACCCAACATACTTCTATGCAATATGTTTTTTAAAATTCAGACAGTTTGAAAATAAAATGTTGCCAGCCATTTAAAGTAAAAGTTCCAAGCTGTTCCAAGGTACAACAACCTATTGTACCTTGGGACACGTCCTGTTGTAGAATGGGAAAGACTTCATGATTCAGTAAACAGCCATATACTTGAACCTATTCTGCGCCAAAAAAAAAAAAAAAATCCCATGGTAGTGAATTAAATCATGTATTATTCATTATGAATAATGAAATATGAATTATATCTAACATTAAATGTGGTTAAAAGACTAATAAGTTTGGAACATTGTTCCATTTTCCTGAACATATCTTAATCATTAAGAACCATGCATATATTGTATCTTGGAACGTGTCCTAACTCCTAAGGTACAAAATTTTTTGGTTGTCCCAAGGTGCAATCACCACGTTGTTTAAGAAAAACCAAAATGCTGGTCAATCAGGATGCACTATCATTATTTTCTCATAAGCAAAATATTTAAAGTACTACTATGTTATAACAAAATAAAATTCAGTTGATTAAATTTACAAATACAAAGACAGAAAATGAATTAAAAATGAAGAAAATATTAAGTAAAATAAAAATAAATAAAATTTTCTTTCTCTCGCAAAGTCAATTTTACTCATTTGATGCTGATTTTTACTATGACACCATTGAGTGGCGAAGGTTGCTTTTAGAGATTACAAACACATGGCTGCTAAAAATAGATTCTTAGAAATTAGCAGTGTTCTCAGGTACAACACTCTCCCCTATGTATGTCAGTGTGTGTGTGGGGGGGGGGGAGAGGTATTTCATTTCTCCATGATACATCACTGCAATCTGTGAACCTCTAAAACTCTCCGTTTATTGGATACTAGCAGCCCGTCCCGACCTTGTCGGGTAAAAAAAAAATCTATCTTAAATAAATGTTATTCTGGTACTTTTTAATTTAAAATTTTATGGTAAACAGTATTTTTTTTTTCGTTTTTACGGCGTTTTTAAGCAAATTGATTTAACTCATATCGTATCAAGACAGACCAACAAATACCTCCCATCGAACAGTACTATTTTCCCGTATGTAACGTTGTACTACAAATAGTTGTGCGTTTAATCATCAGATTTGATGATGGTGAAAAAATTTTCATCAGAAATTGTAATCACTTAAATTGGAAAAATAAATATGCAGAGACTATGTGAATGCAAGGAATACGAGTCAATTGAATTGAAGCTGGTGCTGAAAGAAGAATACTCTAAATCACATTGTTTCGTGGTGATTTTAATTGGGATCCAATTCCCCACTGCAAGGATTAGGCAAATTAAAAGTAAGCGATAAAATTATTGGAACATCGCTTTTAATTTTAAAAGCATGAAGAGTTAAGGGAACAAAAGAAATGTATGTAGATGATGCACAGCGTTGTTGGCAAAAACAATAGCCCTCTCTTACATCCAAGTAGACAAATATTCTTGATTTTAAAATAAACATTGAGGATCAAATCATTTAGAGATAATATTCCAACTCATCTTTTTTGATAAAATTTCCTTTTCCAGGCATTTTCCCGTTGCTTACTTGTTATAAAATACCCGAGAAAGGCTTACCACCATCTCCGAAATGGGATCTTATAGTTGTTCTTAAGATACAGAGATTGTATAAAGCTCTAAAAGCATACTACGTCAAACAGGCTTGAAATACATCCGCACGTGTTCCTTTAGAGTTTAGAGTACCATAGGAAGAGTTTGATGAAAGTCACCATCAAATGCGAGGGTGACACTTATCATAAGTTTTTCTGAACCATTTTCGTCTTTTTCGGTTTCTATCTACACCTTCTATATCCGAACAATGGCTCATCGAACATTCGTCCTACACTTTGAGACACCTTCTTAAAGAGTTTTACCCCAATTGCCCGTTTTTTCTAGGTCTTTCTAAAGGAGAAATTCAAGATAGTAATGAAAACATTGACGAACCCACATTTAAACTAAGTAAAGTCCCGGCAATTCCGTAAAAACCATCCCAAAAGCCAGTCTGCTTGTTGATCAATTTTTGTCTAAGCTTGAATTTATTACCATCGTATATGCCGAAAAACGTGAATTTGCGTTCCCGGTTTTCAACGAAATAAATTTTTGCGTCAAAGGCTAGTCGCTGATCATGTACTAATTTGTGTACGAGATTCGAAACTTATTCATTCAGTAGGTTGCGATCCTGTACCAATTTTGTTTTTATAGATTTGTTTTCGCTGATTCTCCAAAGCGATGGCAAACAAAAGTAACCTTTTGAGTTTGCTTCATTGACAAATTTTGTCTTTTTTTTAAATTTTACTTTAGTTTATATCGTTTGACATTAACCAACAACCATAGTTTTTCTGCTGACGTTCTTCTTGCAATATGTCGTCACAGAGATTTTTTTTATATGTTTGCCGTAAAGCAATTATGATCTAAATGTTCGCATAAATGTTAAAATTGTATCGAAGAATTCCCCGAGATTATGAGCGGAGTCGGAAAGTTACATGCATCAAATAAGGTTTCATTCCAAGGTTTGTCGTCCTCTATAAGACCTAGTTGTATACATGATGTTTGATAGGTTAGCAGGACCTGTCCAAGAATTGTCGAAAGACTTTGGGAAGAAGTTGAACCACGAAAATGTTCTTAATGAAATCTTAAAGAGACAAAACTCCGATTTGCTAGTATAGGATGAATATGGTACATTCTACTAAGAGGCGAGTCTTTCTCAATCCGGGAATACCTTTCAACCTTTTGTACTCATTCTCTTAGGAAAACTTGTTATTTTTCACCTGCCTGTTTTTCATTTTTTTTTTCAATTTCTTGTTGATAGGCTATATAGAACTATTTCACTTTTTATCCTCAAATAAGGTCATCAAGAAAGAATATTTCTAATATTAATTTTATTTTTTTTTCCCCTTTTCTGCGCCGAATTGTTTCTTATCGAATCTTCTTTGTTTGCGTGGTTTAAACTCTTAACTTTGAATTTACGGTAATTATGTGCAATTACTCTTTGACTTAAGAGTTTTCAAAAGTAAATATACTTAAGTGAATTCCTTATTATATATTTTTCGTTTCGATTTTAGTAAGATTGAGATGTCTGAAAGGATAGCCCGAAATACATGCGAAATTTCAACTTTTAGAAACACGGATTATTATTGTCTATCTACACTACTTGAATTCAAAAACTAATTTGCCCGAAACGAATATCAGTTGTGTTTCACTTAAATAAATTTAAAGCAAAAACATTGTGTGACTCTGTTTTGCAATGTCGAAGGCTATTGGAATGCTATGTAACCTATTGTGAGGCTCTGAGAAGTTGAGCTCCGACTCTGACAATGTTTACCTCTGTTTCGGAAAATAGGAAGAGGTAATTGGCGCTAAATTGAGTTAAGAAACTTTCTTAGCAGTTCATCGAAAATATTCCAACTAAAATCCGAGCCAATAACGCGTCTATTTTTCACTAAACTCCCATGAAACAGGTAGACATACTTAAGGTAACAGCTCAACTAATCAGAGCTGCACTATATTTTCTGCAGCCTCAAATACATCTAAAGCTTTGACACACACACACACACAGGTTTTTTCGCTCCCTTGTTTTCATCCCTCAGGATTTAGTTCGATGAGAACCTTTTCCTGTTTTATCTTAGCATTTGCGGAACAGTCGTTGTTTGTTTTTATGAATATAAGAACAAAACCATACGAAACATAAACTGGTGATGAAGACAAACTACTGCTTTTAAAAAAGAGTATAATTATGTAAATGCATAATTTAAGGACTATATCACTCAGTATGAATGCACCTTTCATGTAGTGAAAGAACTTTTCAAATAGTTGCAATGCTTCCGGAGATTACCTCGAACATATATTAACATACAACAATACGCTCTCTCTCTCTTTAAAATATTAGCATATATTTGGTGCAGAAGGAGCCAAGATGGTGAAATTTCGTTGTTCTTTTCAACTTTGATTAATTTTTAACAAGATTATTATTTAATTTCAAGATTAAATAAAACATGACACGAAGTTTAAACAGCACTTCTTTTTTGTTTAAAGACCAAAAGTCTACCCCTACATCACTTTATTTTGACAATTAAGATTTTCATGTGTCAGTAAAATAATTTCATATCCTAGAAGATTATAAAACACATAACGATTTTTTTTGAATGAAATAGCATTATTCTGAAGAATAAAAAAGCTGCAAATGATGATTTAAGTAACGCAAAACATTTAAAAGAAAACGAATAGTAAATTTTTTGCGTCCTTTAATTTTCCATACGTCATATCGATATGAATGTATCAAAAAATATGTTAAATACATAAATAATCTAATACGTTATATTTTCTCTTGAGACTTCATTATGTTGCTGTGTGATTCGAGATTTTTAAAGTAAGAATGAGTAATGCAGATTTAAGTTGCTTTAAAAAATATTTTAAGCTTTTGGATGTGTATTGTATTTATTTGTTACATTAGTTGAAGACCATTAAAATTGCAGTTTTAGTGTTTTTTTTCTAATCTTCTCCCTTTCTCTTAAATGTCACTTTTAGGGTACTTTTCTGTGAATTTGAAGCCTTTCTAATCTCTATTTCATTTGCTTTTCTAAAACAATGATTTTTTTTTTTAAATCATGACATTGTTCGCAAATGTTCCGTTGTTCAACTTTAATTTAATTACTGATATGCTTTAAGGATCTTAAATTTCCATAGAAAACTTTTTACTCCACTTTACATTTTCTGATGCACAAAGTAAAGGGTATAGTATGTTTACCTTGCTTTCAGATGGTCATATGTTTTATTAGAAACATAATTAACATAATTTTAATTTTACTGCTTAATATAATATTTTTCCATACAGCATTGACTAGTATTTTAACCAATTGATTGTAATGTCACTGTGTAATCTTTATAAGTGAAGACAGCAATTGAGGCAGTGAGAAAAAAAAGGGATGTAAGTGGCAAAATTGAACATTTGTGGAGAAAACCAATACAGATATAGTAGGGGAACCCTATCCTCTGCCTTGGAACAAGAGATAGTACTAGTAGCGATCTCGTAGGTGCTGCTGTACAGCATGGTTTGGAAAAAAAATCTATAAAAGCCTACCAAGGACATTTTTTTAATTTTTTAAAAATCTGTTCTTATGTCTCTGAATGGGCTTATTATTACAACGGAAAGTAGGAATTTTGCTTACTCATAGAATAATTAAATACAGCTTTTAATTCTGAAATTTTGTTTTTGATATTTACATTAGGGATGGGTGTAAAAATTGGGGGTAAAATCACCGATTGCTTGCATTTGTAATTGAAATTCGATAAAGTAAGAGCTTGAAATCCAAACTCTCAAACTTGGCGCCATTCCTAAGTCTAATTTATGTGGCTTACCGATATCCTCCAAGATCAAGTGTCATTGAAGGGTAAAGTTTGTGCAAAAAAAAAAAAAAAAAAAATTTACTTTTCATATCAATCACTGTCTCCCTATAAGTTTTGCAAAGAAGATGAACTTTTTTTTTATTATTGAACTTTTCCTATTATAGTTTTTATTCTTTAACGCAGGTCCACATAATTCATTGCTACTTGCAGTTTGTATAAATATAAACCTCAAGCGGTAATTTTAACTAAAACAGCATATTTTTGAAGCGTCAAAAATCAAAGCTTTAGAGCAATCAGTTTCCACACAATAACGGGATACTTCATAAAACTATGTTCATATTGTTGTTGAAGTTATTCATTCACTTGCAATCAGATTGTTTTTTTTTTTTTTTTTTTTTTTTTTTCATAGAACAAGAGAGTAAATCTAACTCGAGTTCGTCAGTAGCAGCTTCGCGGAGATACGGACGCCAATCAATAACAGTATCAGAACAAACTAATTATCGACTACTTGAATATTCCTCTTACCACACAATTAGAAAATTTATTGGTTTACCTATCGTTTTAGCTACTTAAACAGACACATACATCTCTGTAAAAAAATCGCAAACTCCAAATGTATGTGTCGGTGGTAATTTCGGAAACTACAGGACCCATTTCATTGAAAATTTTCAGTGTATCTATTGGTTTCAGCTGGGAAGGTTTTTAGGCCCTTTTGAATGAATTTGAAAAAAAGTTCTTTTTTTTATTCGAAATGTAATTTTAAGACCAAAAAATGGACTTTTCGAAACAATTATCGTATCGTCTTGATTCTAGTTTTATTGGAAATCGAAAAAAAAAATACCCCTCTTAGAGTATGTTTAAATTACAGTAAAAAAAAAGGAAGGCCTTAAGTAACAAAGGAAAAAGTTATAGGCATTTTTAGTAACGGAAAATCAGTTTTGAACTCCCCATTTGAACCGCTGCCATTTTGCTAAAAAAGGTCAAATATAACTTTATCTGCACCTTTAGTCTTCTCTGATAATGGAGGACTGTTTATTTTCCAGGTTAAGGTGCTTTTTTTCTTATTTAACATCTATTTGTTTGTTTATGCATCCTAGAGACGTTCGCTAAAAATTTTATTTTGAATTTATCATTGAAAATTTAAAGTAGTCTAGGTTCGTGACAGGGTTTTTCGACATTTGAAATCGTCTGCGCCAGGCAACTATTCCTTTATGGAGTAAAATTAACTCAATAAATGCCATGTCATTGCCATTTATGCTTCAGTATAGACAAACAGGATTATTCAACTGTTCTCAAATAATGGAGAAATAAAAAAAAAAAAATCCCCTTTTGATTACTTTCCTCGTAAAATTCTATTCATTTATTTGCAGCCTAGAGACGATTGCTAAAATTTTATTTTCAATTTATAATTGAAAACTTAATTACTATTGTATATAATCTAATAGGAACCTAAAATTTTCTGTTTTAACGTTATTAAATAACTAGAAAATCGCCTGTTAAGGTATGACGGGGAAAAATTGCTTCTACATTTGAACGAGCAATTGCCTGTTTGATGATATTTTGAAGTTAAAATTTTAACCCTAACCCCAGTGGATTAATCTTTAACCCCAGTAGATAGCGTTAATTCTTGACCATTTTTTCGTTTCTTCATTCTCCTAAAGTTACAGTATTACCAGTAAAATAGTTAAGTTACTGTGAAGGTGTTAAGTTGTGGGGTAAACAAAGACCAGGTTCGTAAAGCCGTGACATTTATTATTATTGAATGTTCATAAAGCGCATCTACATTTAAGCTAATTCAGAAAACATAACCAAAAAAACAGCTCACCCGTTCTAATGGCCATCATAGTAATCCGATGAAGAGAGGAACACACCAGCACCCACGCACTCTCACGTCTCACATCCCCAACTGCCGCTCCGGGTCCGAAAAAAGGCATTGCAAGACCGGAAAACGGAAGTCACATCCGCTCTGCGAACTTTCCAGAACATTCCAGAAAGATCGCGAAACGACTCAAAGAGCCGGGAACCGGAAACAACAAGAGGGAGCGCAACAAACGCACCCCTAGCCGAATTAGGTCAAGGGGACGGCGGAGCCCCGTGGCGATGTTATAAGGAAAACGAGAGTGTGGGCTCCGTTCGTCGGAAAATGTGGTTAACGGCACCCCGATGCAAGATAGGAATATGTGGCATTACCACATTTCCCTACAAAACGGAGTTTTTTTTTTTTTAACGGAAGCCAATCGGACTCAGATCAGGTGCACGGTGAACGTATGAATAGGGAGTGAGGTGCGATATGCGAATGCCTTACAATTCAAAGGGACAGGTTACAAGAGCAAAAGGGACGAGGATATGTACATCCATATTGGTTAAATAAAACAGATATTACATACTGCAAATAATAGTGTACATACCAAATACAATATTTTAGTCTAGGTTAGACATACCAATTGGAACAAAATTGTTGGCAAATAGTTTATCATAATATAATCAGTTTTCAATTGAACGTATTGTCAGTATGATGCTACAATTTGACCTGTATCCTTAAAAACATTTTGCTGCACGTTATTATAACTTTGCACTTGAACGCACATATTATAGAAACACACTTTAAAATATATGAAAATGTTACAGTTCATGTTGGAATGAAAGACTGAACAACACAATAATTCCTTATCTTCACCTGAATAAACATATACTTGTAACCATACATAGATTATCAATGCATCATACACACAAATGTTACCTTTTTTTACCTACTTAGCCGGTATGCCTGTATATATATTTGGTAGGAAGCTTAAGGTCCACAATGAACACCTCAACAAACAATGACTGTGGCAACTAATTTCAAATTTTAAAACTTACAACCAAACAGCAGTACATAAAAAATACATTCATCAAAATGAAAATAGTCTCTTTAAAGAATCTTTCGTCATATACAACATTGATTTTTTTTTTATAAATGGCAAAGAGATAAAAAAATATCTGGGAGGAAGAGTTTTTCCTGCAGTACAAATCACTATAATTTTGCACACTAAAGTAACTTGCAGCCTTAATTTTTAATCATATACAAATAATTACCTTTATTCACGGTTTAGCATATATCTTAATAAACCCATACATACACCTGCATACACTACACAATACTAGACGTGATACATAATACATTTTACACACATTATTAGCAGAGAAATTTTGTAAAACCATGATAAAGTGAATAAAATAATGCAAACATATATATGCAAACACAATTGAGAAAATAGAAAGAGTACAACAAAGATTAGTCATGACTAAAAAAATGAGATCTCGTAGTTAAATCTTTGATTCATCGAATGCGCATAATCAATTATTTTGAGCTCAAAAAAATATACGACCTTTTTTTTTAATTTTCAAGGATCCTTGTAGATAGAAAAACTGACCACAGCATATAAATACCAAGTCGACTAATAAATGACACACATCACAAATTATATACTCCGGATTTGTAATCTGAAACATACAATGGCAAGCATAACAACTTTCATTATAGATATTAAATGATGAACATTAGAACATGTCAAGATCACCAGCATACATATTCACGGTCAATTCCACATTATTACCTGATAGTATAATTATCACACTTTTATACTGAGAAACTCTAATTAAGATACAATTTTGAATCTGCTACATACATAACCAACCAATATAGCTTACTAATATTCATGCTATTAAATTGATAGACATCAGAGTAGAAAACAAAGTTAAAACACTTTCTTAAACACATAAAGGATATTTTAGAATTATTTGACTGGAATGCGTGAAAGTTTTTAAACTATGCAGCGTCAGAAATAATACGAATACAAAAAGGGCTTACTGTTCACGGCGTCTCCAAGCAGGATGTCAACAAATCGTCTAACGCCAGCATTAGAGACTCGGTAGAACATCACAGAGCGATTCCAGTCTGTGCACGGGACGGGAATGGTGACGGCAGCGGACGGTAAGAGAAATTATTTCTTCCTTGGTCTCAGAAAATATCTGTTGGAAGACTGAAGAGCAGACTCACTTGCATCAGAATTACTTTCGTTTTGTGAAATAAAAGAAGTCCTTTCGGGAGCCTTTAGCAAGCGATCGATACGAATCAAAAAGACAGGTGCTGATGGCTGTTGATAGCTTTGAATTTCATATGTTACAGTTGATCTCTGTTTTATTACTTGAAAAGGACCTTGGTATGATGGTTTGAACTGATTTTTGGACTTCAAGAAGACCAATTGGCCAATTTTCAAAATTCGAAGTTTCGATTTCATCGCATATCGATTGTTTTGTTTTACTTGACTATCTTTCAAATTTCCATATGCTTGCTTGTATATCTTGTTTGTTTCTTCAATAATTCGATGGAGAGAGAGATTTTTATCGAGAGACAACTCAATTTCGTGGTTGTAACAGTCATATATAGAAGATAAATCTCTGCCAAAATGTAGGGAATTTGGTGAGAATTTTGTTGCGGGGTGTACACAACAGTTGTACATCATTTTATGAATTTTTACTGCGTTCTTAAATGAAAATGAATTTTCACACAAGATTTTTACTGTTGCTTTGATGGCAGAGTTCACCCTCTCAGAAATTCCATTACTTGCTGCAGCCCTGAGGATGAAAAGCTTATTTTAATTCCAAATGCTTTGTTGAATGTATCATACACCTCGGCAGTAAATTGGGGTCCGAGTTCGGTGTGTATTCGTGAAGGTCTTCCATTATTGGACATATACGTGAAAAGGGCATCAACTACTTTATCAGCGGTTGTTTTACGTAAAGGATATAAATCGAGATGACGTGAAAAATGGTCAATAATTGTCAGAATGTGATAGGAATTTTCAAAAGGGCCTAGCAAGTCCATACTTATGTATTCAGCAGGTCTTGAAGGAATAGGTACGTTTTGCAACGGAGCCCTAGGAATTCTGTGCGGTTTTGCCTTGATGCATTGTTTACGCGATGAAACGTAATTTACTACAGAATTATAGCAATTTCCCCAATAGTATTTATTCGATAGGAATTCATATGTTTTGGCGATTCCGTAATGGGGTAAATGACAGATTTGAAAGACTTTATCCCGTAGAGTTCGGGGGACCATAATCCTTCCCGTATGGCTATGTTCATTCGTATTCGGTTTGAGATACATTAGGAGTCTATTTGTGGGATGAATGACAAAATTAGGAGATACACTTGGGTTCCTATTTAGAATGTCGTTATATATTTTTGAAGTTTCTTTTTCACGCAGTTGTTCCTTTAAAAAGGTACTGTTAGAAATCGAGTACGTGGAGTCTTGAGACTCTGTTTCAAGTATGTTGAGTACAAGTTCAGGTGCTAACCAATCAGGTGCTAACCAATCTGTACAAACAGAATTTTGAAGAAGCTTCTCGGGAGGAAAATTCATGAACACAATTCCGTTTTCAGAGGCGACACACATGGATTCGCTATTTTCGCTTATATCAGTTCCAACAATCACTTCATTAAGAGTGAAATTTTTACCCCGAACCGAAGAGTCTCTAAACAAGTTTTGTGTAGAGATAATTTCAGGATCACTTTGCACGTTAAAAGTGGATAAGTCAAGAATAGGTACCGCTGCGCTGTCATGTAGAACAGCCTGATCGGAGTTGAGATCAGTGATATTGTTATTAACTTTGATGCGGCTGAGGTAGTCAGCAAAAATATTTGAAACACCTTTCAAATGGGTAAACTTGCATCTATATTCACTCAAATGCATCAACCATCTCGTGGTTAAATCAGCCGGGCAACTAGTTCTACCTTACTTTTCTATTGACTTTGAATCACTAATAATTGTGAACTTCCGGTTATATACATAAAATTTGAACGCGAGCACTGCTCTGTAGATTGCTAGGAGTTCATGTTTTAAAGCAGGATATCTGAGTTCGGATGCAGATAACGTTTTGGAAAAGAACGCCACAGGAAGAACAGTTCCATTGGTTTCTTGCATGAGAATGGCAGCAATTGCTACCTGTGATGCGTCACTGTTGATAAAAAATTCTTTGTCAAAATAGGGTTGAGCAATAAATGGCTCGGATACGAAAATTTTCTGTAACTTTTGAAAAACCTCTGCATGTTCCTCCTTCCAGCAAAAACAGCTTTCGGGTGAGTTAATTTTTTGAGAGAATGTATTAAATCAGAATAATGTGGGATCAGATGGCGATAGTACCCACACAGACCCAAAAACCGCTTTAACCCTTTCTTGGACGCAGGTGCTGGGAAACTGTTAACACGAACAATGTTTTAACTAACGGGGTAGACCCGATCAAAATATAAATTAATTTTTCTTTTTTTAAAAATTTTCCTTAATCTTTAACATCAGTGAACTCTTCAAAAAAGTTATTAGTCTTAAGAGAGTCAATGATGTTATGAATAATTAATATTTTTTTAAACAAAAAAATAACTAGCTTCATGGTAGTACGGCTCTCTATGTATCTACATAACAACTTCAACCAATCCTTTTAACCAAAATTAACCCACCACTAAAAACTCTGTTTAGATTAAACAAACAAACATCTAGAAAAGTTGACTGCAAATGAAAACAGGTGGGATTGACGGCCTGTAGATCCTACAACAGGTGGTGGTTACTTCAACACTATAACTTAGAGCCCTACTTCAAATTCATCATCAGCAAATTTCGGACGTCGATGACAAGACACTATTTTGAGGTACTTCACATTGCAAGAAGACTCATGTGTAACCCAAGGAGACTAAAAATTGCTGTCCGTGGGTATACATGGTTGTGTGTCCTTGGGTACAAAGGTATTCCATTTTGGTTTTGCAAGGCAGTCACATCGACAGGACTACAGTTTTACAACATTAAAAATCAGAAACAAAACCTTCAAAATATAGAGAATCATGATACCTACAGCAAAAATGAATAATACAATCCATGACGGACGAAAAAAAAAAATTGCTGCTGTTTTTTTTTTACTTAGACCCTACTAAAACCAAAAAAAATGTGATAGAATCTTAAATGTTTGTTTGATGGCGTTGAAACTTCCTGGGAAACTGGAGAGGGCTGTGACTCACAATTTGAACTCCAATTAGGATCTCTCTCAACGATACTCGGAATTTCCCGACCAACGTCCGTAGGTAAAACCGTCCGTGGGTACAGCATATTCCCCTACTATTTGAAGATAACACAGGGGTTGCACGAAGAAAGTGGACCATTCAAAAGGATTCCACCGATCAAACAAATTAAGAAACGCTGTTTTAAGGTCAAAAAAATTGTTTAACAGCAAACTTTAAAATAAAGTTACTTAAATAAACTTATTTGGATACATTACATAACAAATTCAAAAAAGAAAAAAAGAATATTATTTTACGTTTTATACCTTCTATGCCAAAGAAATGTCCCTATACTGGTTTCTGAAATTAAAAAAAAAATCCTTGCCATTTTAGGTATTTTTGAAGGATTTCGTAATACGCATGAGACTTAAATGAATGATTTACCAATGTTTTAATGGACGAAAATTTGCAAATTACTGCAGACACGTATTTCGGAGTTACAAGGAACCCCTTTTCCAATGCAAAGAAGTGTGAGCTTTTGGATGAGATGTCATCCAAAGAAAGACGGATGACTTCTCATCCAAAAGCTTTCACTTCGTTTCATTGAAAAAGGGGTTCTTTGTAACCCTGAAACACGTGTTTGCAGTAAGTTGCAATTTTTGTGCATTAAAACTTTAGTAATTCATTCATTTCATTTTTAAGCACAAAAGTATTTTATTCTTTACGTATTAGACTGTTGATTAAAAACAAGTTTTTTTTGGATGGATTAACTGAAGTGATCGTGAGAATAGTTCCTTCGATTAGTCAAGATTTCCGGGAACAAAAAAAGCAGCGTAATTTTGTCCAAAATGGAGAGGGTAACATATTTTGGCTTCAAGGGAAAAAAAAGTTTTCAAGATAATCAAACTTCAAACTACTTTCTTCTTAGATTAGGATTTAGATTATCGGATTGCAATGTCTTTATTTCAAAACGATAATTAGGATGAGGTAAAGAAATATTTAAAAAAAAAAAAAAATCAGCAGGGTTCATGTTTAGGACAACCGGTTGGGAAAAATTGGGTCTTCATTTGAAACAATGAATATTCTATCTAATCTCTTTCAGATCCCCCCCCCCCCAGAGTTGTTGGAGTAGCACTGAAGGCCTTAGATTTTCTTTTTCTTTTTTTTTTAACCCAAATTCCTTTCGAATTCTTATTAAGCAGCTCAAGTTATGCTCTCCTGATAAAAATTCCATTTATCAGTTTTTCTTTGATACCTCATTATCAGAAATCTGAATATAAAATAACGTGTGACGTAAAATAAATATTTAAAAATTTGTTTGTACTTAATAATATGAAATATTTTACTTATAAATATTTTAAATATTTATATTCATATTTATGTTATTATATTGTTAAATTTAATTTGAAGGAACGTTTTTCTTTAAATATTAATGTATCACATAAAAGAGTTATTTGAGTTGAACTGAAAATAATACCTTAAGAACATTTCTATCCCATATTTGTCTTAGTATTGAAGCATAATTTAAGATATTTCGGTAACATTCCATGGCGTTCAAAACGGGGTCGAACAATTATCGATATCCCCATTTAAGCCATCAACGAATTATTTCTTGAAAAAATGGCACATCTTTTGAGAGGATTTAGACAATTTATCTCGAAGTATTTCAGAATTTACCAGAAACCTGGTAGAAACAGTTATATACATCCAAAATGAAGATGACTCAGTTAAAGTCAGATCAGTAAAAAATGAAAGTCGGGCAGAAAAGTTGAAATTTTTGAAAGTTTTTAACAAAAGAATAGATTGTCAAACATGTAAACAAATAGATTAAATCTGGTTAAAAGTTGATAAGGAATGATATACATATCTAATAATGATAGTTTGCCAGCACTAATAATTAAGTCACTGAATGTCCACATTTGATCCGCCGTCCTCGTAATAAACAATTCTATTCTTCTTATAAATGGCTGCCGGAAGACCGCAGAAACTTAAACTATAGATTTAAACTTGTTCACATTTGCAAAATAACGCCTCTTTCTTTTTATCACAATAAAAAAAGATGTCTAATATTGTTCAATAAGTGTCATACAAGTCTGAAATTGCGAAGAAAGTTTCATACGCTGTAAGACACCGTGCAGCAGCCTTTATTGTTACTCTCATTATGAGGTTGTCTTTAAATTTTGTTCTTTAATTTTTACACAAAAATGTACAGTAAAAATTTAAATACTTAGCGTTATGTCTTGACTTCTTCAAGTAAATTAACATTTATAAAAAAAAAAAAAAAAAAAGTGCTCCAAAAATTTACTGGCAAATTTGAAAAAGAAAAAAAAAGCAACTTAAATCAAAGAAATGTACGTGTAATTTAGTTTCAACGGCAGAATTTTTTTTCCGGCGACCTTGAAGTGATAATATTTGATTACCCGAAAAAACAGATATTGAATTAAACATTTAAAAACCCAGACTTAAATGAATCGTATGATCGGTCACATTTCAAACAAAACAAAATGTAACATTTTGCTTATCTTGTTTTTGATTGTAACATTGAATATAACAACGGAACCCCAAAAAATCAGCTTCAAGGGCCCAATATGGCAAGCAAGCCATAGGCTTCAGTGGCTAGAAACGCTCTAAAACAAGTCATTTTTCAACTAATAACATGCCACATGAATCATTTTCGTGGGTTTCATATGACCCTGGGACAGTAGGGTGGACAGAACTGGCTAAGAGATCTCAATCAAGTCATCTTTCGAACAAAAGAAATCAAAATCGGGGAAAACAGTGTGAAATTATCGGAAACTATGAGGAAGTTCCCCTCCCTCTTAAAAAATTTCAAATATGCATACAAAAATATCATTAAAATCACAGAAAAAAGAAAAAAAAAAACATTTTTTTTAAAGATATTTTTTCAGTTTTAGAATGCGTTGTCGACCCGAAATTTTCCATCACAAACACCTCTGCTTTGAACCCATATTTTATTTATATATATATATATATATATATATATATATATATATATATATATATATATATATATATATATATATATATATATATATATATATATATATATATATATATATATATATATATATATATATATATATATATATATATATATATATATATATATATATAAATTTAAAAAAGTAAGAAAGCGAGATCGGTTCACTGACATTCGAATCATAACATTGAACATGAAAACGCGCCACAAGAATCAGTTTAAATCAGATCCGTGCATTTGTTTTCAATTCGTAACGTTGAATATGACAACAAGCCACAAACATCAACGGACGATAGTTTGGACCTCAGTAACTAAAAACAATTTCATTCATTTCACATTTCAAACTACGGGTCTCATATGACCCACGGGCAGAAGCGGACTGGATTTCCCGCAAAAGGTTTGACGGCGGAGGGGAGGGAGGGAGATGAAGGCACATAAATTCGAGAGTGAAAAAAAAAAACGAAGGTTTACAATTGTGTGCGAAAAGGAGTAAAACGAAGGAAAAAAATCCGAAGCGCACTAGTTCGAGGGTGCTAAAGAAAAATAAATGAGTAAGTAAATACATTAAAAAACTTAAAATAAAATAAAAATAAAAATGAAAATAAATATAAAAAAAATAAATTAAATAAATAAAAAAGACGCAAAAGTTCGAGGGCGCTTGGTTGCACAGGAAGGGTCGGCTCACGAGCCAATGAGCCGAGGGTTGGGAGGAACGATGGTTGGGAAAAATACAACGACGCACATTAAACTAACTACCCCCCCCCCCTCTTTTTGTGCCAGTAGTTTAAAAGTTAAACTGTAAGAAAATTGACGTCAGTTAACTCAGAACGCGGTTCTCAGCTCAAGGTTACAAGAGTTTCGAATATAGTCGAGGTTCTATTGTATTTCTTAAAGAGGAGCATCTACTTTTCTAAAAAATGTGCATGTCCGTCAAGGCGCATAAAATATGATTAACATTGCATAATAAAGTAAACATTCTATTTCAAATTAAAAAGCTGCAATTTTGACAAAAACGCAACTTAGGCAGATCAGGGATGAAAAGCTTAAAATTCTAAAATGTGCCCAGGTGCGCCCCGAAATTTTTGAGAGGGTGGAAAATCTCAATTCGTCGAATGGAACTCACAAATTTGCCGAATAATAAAACTCGAGGGTATGCACACATTAAGTATATCTAATTAAATGGGACATTCGAGCATTCAAAAATTGCAACATTGCATTACGTCCCCTAAATATGCCGAATCGTCAGGAAGGACAAAGTGACCTCCCATCGGGTATCTCTGAACATAGTTTCGAAAATTATTTTTATGATCGGAAGTTTCAAGAGTACTAGTGTATAAAACTTAAACTAAAACTCTGATTTCCTGTTAACGCAAGTATAAAACTTTAAACAGACAAGCGTTTCCTTTTGTATCTTTAGATGCAGATTTTGTACTATTTTTTAGAGTGTTTCATTGATGTTTTTTTTTTTTTTTCATTATTTTAGTTTTGATACATAAGTACGAAGGCTGGCTCCAGAGTTCAGAGTATTTTTAGCCGTTCACAGACTTCAGAGTATTATATTTCCAGAGTTTCCAGCAGAGCAAATTTTTCTACAGAACACATGCAAACAGTATAAGTAAATTTGGTACTGTTTGCACGTCTCTCTTTCACGTTTTTATTTATTTTTTTTTATTCATCGAATTATGTACAGTAGATAAAAAGTACTGACGCTGTCTGAAGCTTGTTATTGTAAATTTTATCATTAAAATGGTCAAATACAAATTATTAAAGAAATTAAAACTGAACATAAGAAGAAAAAAATTATCGCGGTACGTAAAATATTTTCTAGAAAACATAAGAATTCAAATGTTAAGTACTGACATCGTATGAAACACAAAATATAATCGCAAACAAATTCTAATGTTCTAATAACTTTAAATACGACAAGGAAGAAGTCGACTGCTTTTTAAATTTAATTAGCATTTCAGAAAATGTTTTAAAATATCACAGACACAATAAACAGTTCAAAATCACAACTACTCGGATTTTTGCTATAAAGCAATTGTTACAACTTTGCAACTAAAATTATCGCAAAACCAATACCAACGAATATTGGGATACGAATTCTGAAGTCAAAATAAACTCTCTTATTTTACATACATTACAGATCATGAAAAAAACTGTTGAAAGGTTGTGTAAAGCAGAGATTCAGACAGCTGAACATAAACAAATACGTTTAATACGAAACATGGGGACACACATACAGCAAGACATAGAGAAAGTAGTGAAGGCCCTGATAAACAGACTGCGGCTCTTTAAATAGAATAGAGGGCAGATTTTCAGTATCCAATGATGTTTCTTAAATAGCAATAAGCTTTCTCCAAAGTCCGATGGTGGATTAAAGAAGAGATTTTGCGAACTCCGTGGAAAGCTGCAAATGTCTCTTCCAATAAGATGTAAGCACAGTTCTTTCTTTTAAATCAATGGAGAAAGCGATTACATTCAACACCCGCCCTTAATCGCTTATTAATAAACAACACAATGACATAAATTCATGCAATTTGATAGTAAACATATCAGCAATTTGCTTATCAGTAGAAACATATTCAATATATATATTTTCAACATTTAAAATATTTCTAATAAACTTTAACTTAACATCAATATGTTTCAATCTACCAGAACTATTTACATTAGTTATACATTTGATTGTAGACTGATTATCTTCATATATGACAATGTTATTTACAGTAAGAAATTGACATGCAATATTTTTATAATACACTAGATCTATTAAAGACTTACCAACTGCAAGTACCTCAACTTCAGTAGAAGAAACAGCTATTGAACTTTGTTTCTTCACGCTCCATAAAATTGGACACTTTTTATAAAAAATAACGTAACCTGAAACTGATTTGCGATCACGCGGATCTGATGCCCAATCTGAATCAACATACATAGATAAATCAACATTAGAGTCACAACACTTACCATACACAATTTTATAATCCGATGTACCTTTTAAATATCGCAGAATTCTTTTAAGTCCATTCCAAGCCGATTCTGTTCGATTCTCCTGTAATTAACTGAGACAGTTAACAGCGAACAGTATATCGGGTCGTGTTGTCATCGCAAGATACAATAAAGATCCAACTAGTTCACGGTAAGGTCCTTTGAAGCTAGTTCCTTCCTCAAAGTCAGCTGGAGTTGACTTTGCTTCTAAAGGTGTTGCACTCGGCTTGCACTCACTCATGTTAAATCTCTTCAATAGTTTAAGAATATACTCCTTTTGATCTAGCACTAATTTAGTAGAAGTAAATTCCATACGAATTCCTAAAAATTCAGAAGCTGGTTCGAGTTTGGACATCTGAAATTCATTTTGAAGAAGTTTAATCACAATCATTATTTCTGAAACATCTGATCCAGCGATAAGAATATCATCAACGTATAAACAAATTATTATTTTTCTTCCATTCACAATTCTGATAAAAATACACGGTTCCGAGTTTAACTGCTTAAAATTAATTTTTAACATAAATTGCGAAAATCTGAAGAACCATTGTCTAGGAGCTTGTTTTAATCCGTATAAACTTTTATTTAATTTGCATACTCTGCCAGATGAATCGTTGAATCCTTGCGGTTGTTCCATAAAAACAATTTCTTGCAACTCACCATTCAGAAAGGCTGTTTTCACATCCATCACATAAGCCTTTAAATCCTCTTGAAGAATCGAAACAAGAACTAATCGTAAACAAGGCATCCCAATGACTGGCGAATAAGTTTCTACGTATTCCTTCTGCTGGTCTCCTCTGGCGCAAAGTCTGGCTTTGAGAGTTCCATCTCTTTTCTTCCTAAACACCCACTTACACTTTATGGGGGTCGCGTTATCAGGGAGATCTACCAGTTCCCAAGTTTTGTTTATCTGGATGGAGCGCAATTCTTCCCCCATCGCGACTTTCCACTGGGCTTGTTGTTCTTCCGGTAGTTTTGAGATGTCGTAAAAGGTCAACGTCTCTTCTGACGTGTACATTGCTTCAAATCGTTCTGGTTTTTTTTTCTTTTTCTTTCTGATCGTCGGGGTGTATCTGCCGGAACTTCTTGCTTTACATTGGTTTCGTTTTCTCCTAACTCTGTTTTTTCTTCGGTGCTGTGTTTTTCCTCGTCTGGTGAATTACTTCTATCTAGCACATATACTTTATTTTCATTGAAGCGAACATTACGTGACACAATAACTCTGTGCGTATCAGGATCCATTAATCGATATCCCATGCTAGAATATCCAATGAAGATCATTCGTTTAGATTTCGGATCTAATTTTTGTCTGCGAGTATCAGGAATTTTTGCATAAGCATCACAACCAAATAATTTTAATTGATTTAAATCCGGTTTCTGGGAATATTTTAGTTCAAAGGGTGACATTTCATTTATGCTTGAACTAGGGATTCTGTTATGAATATATGCTGCAACTTGAATAGCATATCCCCAACAGTTCTTAGGTAAATTTGCATCATATAAAAGTGCACGGGCTTTATCAAAAAGTGATCTGTTCATCCGCTCTGAAATTCCGTTCAATTCGTGAGTATAAGGGGGGCAGGGATCTATCGTAACTCCAAGTTTATTTACTATCACTTTAAGTTCACCTGAAACATATTCCTGGGCATTATCACAACGAATTTTTCGAACGCTTTCATTCAATTTGAGAAACTTTTTGATTTCCGAGGGAAGATCACTTTTCTTTTTAAGAAGACGAACTTCACAAAAACGAGAATAATCATCAACTAATGTTAAAACATACCTTTCACCCGCTTGAGTTGGTGGGTTGACCGGACCGCATAGGTCAGAATGGATTGTCATCATGGGAGCTTTTTCTCTTCTTCGGTTTCCTATTCCTATAGGGTTCGCGGACTGCTTCGCTAACACACAGTTTTCACAAAATTTTTCGCTTATTGGTAATCCTAGTTTGCTCAGAACATGGTTTCCGGAGTGTCCTAACCTGCGACGCCACAGTTCACCTCCATCTTTTTCTGCAACAAGGGAATTTGAAATGAAGGGAACAAAATCACTTCCATATTGACCTTTTGAATTCAGCTTGCACAAAACGAAATTTGTACTTCCCTTTTCAATGACTGCTTCGTCATTTTTGAAGCTCACAGTGTATCCAGCTTTTTGTATCTGTTTCACTGAAATGAGGTTTCCATTTAGTTCTGGAACATATAACACATCTTTCAGTAGGATCTCCTGCACACCGTCACCTAATACACCGCGAATAGTTCCTATTTCTTTTACTTCCAGTTTACTGGCTTTTGCAGCGCATGACACAGTTCCTGAGGATGGTTTTAACTCCTCAAACCATTCCCGATGTGCACACATATGAGCTGTAGATCCGCTATCTACTATAAATGACCGATGTTCTACTTCGCCAACAACGAAAGTCACTGCAACTGCTCCATCCTTTGATGAAGTATTCTTTCCCGTCTGGACTGTGCAATTCCTCTTAAAATGTCCTTTTCTTCCGCACTGGTAGCAAATTATGTTACTTCTACAAAATTTCGCAATGTGCCCTGTTTTGCGACACTTGTTACACACTACCCGATGATTTGTAGAAAAGGCTGCACCATTCGATGACTCTGTTTTCCACGATTTGGGCTCCGAGACTCGACGATCTCTCATCAGCGCTTCAGCATCCAGAAGACGACCGCAAACAAACTCTAAAGTCAAGTTCTCCGAAGGCTGATTTTCTATTGCAGATTTCGATGCGTCATACTCTGCTGGAAGAGACATCAAAAGATAGACAATACTGTCCATGTCGCTCACTTTCACGCCACACGATTTTAGTTGGGTAACGAGCCTGTTTACTTCATCAATATGCTCCTGCATGGATGAGTCCTTTTTCATTTTCAAAGTTGAAAGTCTCTTTCTAACCAATATCTGACTGACCGCTCCTTCTCGAACATATATCGATTTCAATTTTGCAATTACTTCAGCACAAGTCTTTTCTTCCGAAAGCGAAACTAAAACTTTATCACTAAGAAGTGATAACATCAAGGCATAGGCCTTCTTACTCGCTAAAAGTTCATGAGCTTTTAAAGAATCCGCTTCACGTTCCAAAAACATCTCTAAATTCTTTGCTGCGAAAACCGCTTCCATTCTCCTGCACCACAGAGAGAAATTCCTTCCGTCAAAAGGCTCAACGGAATATTTTATCTCGTCCCCCATGTTACTCCGCTACTGCAGTGATTTAGTAGCTGGGAAAAACTTAGAACTAACCACGCTCTGCTGTTGAAAGGTTGTGTAAAGCAGAGATTCAGACAGCTGAACATAAACAAATACGTTTAATACGAAACATGGGGACACACATACAGCAAGACATAGAGAAAGTAGTGAAGGCCCTGATAAACAGACTGCGGCACTTTAAATAGAATAGAGGGCAGATTTTCAGTATCCAATGATGTTTCTTAAATAGCAATAAGCTTTCTCCAAAGTCCGATGGTGGATTAAAGAAGAGATTTTGCGAACTCCGTGGAAAGCTGCAAATGTCTCTTCCAATAAGATGTAAGCACAGCTCTTTCTTTTAAACCAATGGAGAAAGCGATTACATTCAACAAAAACTACATTTTAAGAAAAAGGGAATGAATAAAGATAATTATTACTTATCTTTAACTTGAATTCTTGCTTAGCTGTCCAGCCTCCAATAAACAAAAAACCAACAAACTCGAATGTCGATAGGTTGAATTCTCGAGTTTCTCTTTGAAACTCACTTCACTTGAACTTCCCGTAGGAAAAGAAAGACCTTTTGCGCATCGTTTTGAGCAACCTAAATCAGTTTTAAGTTTTTATCTGTTAAGTAGCAGAGCAGTATTCAACTGTTGAAAAAAAACAGTATATTACTATAATAAAAACAATTATGTTTTGCAGCGTATGATTTGTAATGCTTATTTATTGTGCCATTATAATTCCACGGTAACGATGGCACGAAATCCAGCGCACATGGGTAAGAAAAATACATATGAAGCGGTTATTTTTACTTCATTTTACACAAAAGGAAGTATTGTATTCGCGAAAAATATTCACAAAAAAATCGGCCTTTATTTCCATTTTGCTCACCCCTGAGTGAATTATGAGTTTTTTTTTTTTTTTTTTTTTTTTTTTTTTTTTTTTTTTTCAACCTGACCACACGCGGACAAGTGCCTAAGAACGTAAAGATCCCCCGAAATATCCATTTTGACAATCCCCGAGTTAGTTACAACGAATTTTCTCGTGACGTTTTATCCAAAAATTTTAGTTGAATGTGCAGAAGAATTAGCGGATGTTATTTTGAATATTTTCAATGCTTCTTATAACTCGGGGACGGTGCCAGAGGACTGGAAGCTGGCTAACATAACGCCACTCTTCAAGAAGGAGTCTAAAGGTATTGCTGGGAATTATAGACCTGTAAGTTTGACTTCGGTGATTTGTAAGATTTTCGAAACTTTGATCAAAATTAAGATCATGAAGTTCTTTGAGACTAATAGTCTGTTGACTAGTTTGCAGTATGGGTTCAGGAAAGGTAAATCCTGTACTACTAATTTATTGCATTTCTACGACAAGGTTACCTCAGCTTTAGATAACAAAAAATGTGTGGATGTTGTTCATATTGATTTTCAAAAAGCTTTTGACAAGGTACCGCATGTTGCTCTTCTCAGCAAGTTAGCTGACATAGGAATAGGAGGAAAAACTTTGCTTTGGGTTTGAAATTGGCTTACTGGTAGGAAGCAAAGAGTAATTGTGAGAGGAAATCATTCGAATTGGAGTGATGTTTTAAGTGGGGTTCCTCAGGGACCAGTTTTAGGGCCTCTTTTGTTTATTATATTTATGAATGACATCAATGAAAATATTTCTGGAAGCATGAATTGTTTTGCTGACGATGTAAAACTTATGGGGATTGTCGAAAATAAAGAAAAAGTAAAACAGCTGCAAGAGGACTTAGATCATATTACGAAGTGGGCAGATAAATGGGGTAACGCAGTTAATGTAGGGAAATGTCAAGTGCTACACTTAGGTCATGGAAATAAGCGTATGAGACATCGTTTACAGGGTTCAGTCATAAATCAGGCAGAAAATGTTATTGATCTTGGTATCTTTATAAATCAGGACTTCAAGTTTAGTCAACAGTGCAGTATTGCTAGTAACAAAGCCAACAAAATGCTGGGGTTTATCAATAGATCTATTTCAAACAAATCTAAGAAAGTTCATCCGCCTTTATATAGGAGTTTAGTAAGACCTCATTTGGAGTATGCTGTTCAGTTTTGGTCGCCTTATCTGAAGAAAGATATTTTTGTATTGGAAAGGGTTCAAAGAAGGATAACTAAATTAGTAAGGGGACTCTCGGATTTAGATTATGATACCAGACTTAATAGGCTTAACATGTATAGCCTGGAGCAAAGGAGAGTCAGAGGGGACATGATTCAGTTATTTAAATTTATCAAAATGAAAGATGTAAATGGATTAAATTTTTGCGGGGAAAGCGGGACAAGGGGTCATTGTTTTAAGCTATTTAAATCTCAGGCTAACTTGGAAATCAGGAAAAACTACTACTTTAGCAGGGTCGTGGGCACTTGGAATAGCTTACCGGAAGAGGCGGTAATGAGCAAGGGAGTGGATAGCTTTAAGAGGGCCATTGATCTTCATTGGGGACTAATTAATTTACTAGGACCAGCCTAGCTGGGCCCAGAGCCTGTTGCTGGTCGTCACATTTGTATTTGTATTTGTATTTATTTGTATTTGTATGTACGTATGTATGTATGTGCGTATGTGCGGATGTGCGTATGCATGTCGCATATCTCAAGAACGGTATGTCCTAGAAAGTTGAAATTTGGTACGTAGACTCCTAGTGGGGTCTAGTTCTGCACCTCCCTTTTTGGGTGCAATCGGGTGTTTCTAAAAGGGGCTTTTGCCCCTTTTTGGGGGGAATCTTGTTAATTTCGATGCAAACTCAAGTGGTGTTATATATGGCGGACACTTGGCGATATATCGCCAATCTTTTGGTCGCCAAGTTTTTTCACCAACTTGGTGACAAATTTGGGGATTTTTTTTTAAATTTATTTATTTTTTTAAAAATCTGGTTTCAATTTGACCATTGTTGATTATATTTAGAGGGTTAACCATTGAATCATATTAAAATTGCTAATAATGAGGAAATAACATTAAGTTGGTGTAAAAGGAAGTCATGTGATGCACACATCAGCTCGTTGATTATCATTTTGAAGCTGACTTACTGTTTATACAAATGTTATATAGTTTTATTTAAAAAACTTGTAAAGGTCATACGATTAGTGAAAGTGAAAAAAAAAAATAGTACTTTTTTTTTGGCTTGGTTATTTCAATATATTTAATTGTTCGATAAATAGTAAAATGTCCTTTATTTAACGGGGGGGGGGGGGACATCAAATTGAGAAAAGAATAAATAAATAAAATTGCAACAAGAAAATTGTGTTTTACTACTGAATCAGAAAAATATATAAGCCAAGTTAATTTCAGTATATACATTTTTCTTATTTCAAAACTCAATTACGATCCTTACAGTTAGTGTGTCGTATGAGGTCTTTTCATAATGAAAAAACATCAGTTGACGTTGCTTATTCATCAGTGCATATTGATTTTTTTTTTTTTTTGTACAACATATGTAAATTTATTTGATTGTTGGACAAATATAAAAATAGTATTTTCGTAAAAACAATCAGAAAAGATAAGAAATAAAAAAGTTTTAACAGTTAAAATGTGTTTTACATCCAAATCATAAAAATGTAAGCCTAGTTAATTTTTTACTTCCTTTTACAAAAAAGGAAGTGTTGTATTCGCAAAAAAAAAAAAAAAAAAAAAAATTCACTCAAAAATCGACCTTAATTTCCATTTTACTCATCCCCGAATGAATATTGAGTTTTTTTTTCTCGTTTCGACCACACGTGGATACGTGTCTAAGAACGCATAGACACGCGAAATATCCATGATGACGATTCCCGAGTTAATTACAACGAATTTTCTCGTGACGTCTGTATGTACGTGTGCATGTATATGCGTATGTGCGTAGATGATGATATCCGTATGTGCGTATGTATGTAGCATAACTCAAAAAGTCTTAGAAAGTTGAAATTTGGTACGTAGACTCCTAGTGGGGTCTAGTTTTGCACCTCCTCTTTTGGTTGCATTCGGGTGTTTCTAAAGGGGTCTTTTGCCCCTTTTTGGGGGGAAATCATTGTTAATTTTGATGTAAACTCAAGTGATGTTATAATTTGGCAGACACTTGGCGATATATTGCCAGTCTTTTGGTCGCCAAGTTTTGTCGCCGACTTGGCGACAAATTTGTCGATTTTTTTAAAATAATATGTTTCAATTTGTCCACTGTTAGTGATATTTAGAGAGTAAACTATTGAATCATATTAAAATTTCCAGTAATGGGGAAATGACATTAAATTGGAGTAACAGGAAGTCATGTGATGCACACATCAGCACGTTTTAATTGATTTTTCCTATTTAAAAACGCAATATTTATCCTGATAGTTAATGTATCTTACGAAGTCTTTCAATAATGAATAAGCATCACATATGAGCTGCTCTCGCACAGTTTTGTGCCACCCATTTGAAAGAAACGTGTTCATTAAAAACAATATATTTTCTTTGCTTCTTACATATCAAAATATTGAATTATAGCTATTTTCTATTAACCATTGCAATAATTTTTTCATTCAATATTTTGATACGCTTTTGGCTATATGTTAGATTTCCTTTATCGTAAAGGATAAATATTAATCTTCTTAATCAGTATCTTTGTATAAAAAAGCGAACCAATCCGTGCAAGTAAACATAGTGAGACTTTTAGCAGAAAGAAACGTATTCGTCCCTACTGTTTGATGTTAAAAAACAATCTACAATCTACGAAAGGAAATCGCAATAACGACATTTGTAATCACTTGTGCACTTTTAATAAAGTTAAATACTTTCTGTTTAAATAATCAGTAGAATTTCTTGATTAAAGTGCATCTTGTAAAGACGGTATTATTTCCTGATAATAAATGATTTTTGCAACTGTTATTTACAACTATTGATGCGTATTAGTGCTGCAGTATTTTATACAACTTTAACTTCATTCCTACAGGACAAAGTTGTCAACTCAGTATCACAGAAAAAAGATCTGAAACAGCGTCAAGTGCTGCAGCATTAGAAAATAATCGAATAACCATTAATATAATTAAAACTAACTAGGGTTGGTTGGAGTAAGTGGGGCCCCTTTTGAGAATAGTTTGTTTTTGAAACCTTATATAAAAGTTTTGAAACAAAAATTGAAACTTATAGTCATATTTTATCTTGGACATCATTCATCAAGAAAAGTTCATTATTATTTTCTAAAATAATGCTTTAACTATTCTTAACGGTTATATATTTTTTTAAAAAATCAGATAAGTGTCCCACTTACTCCATAGTAAGGACTAAGTGGGCCACTCTCATTTATATAAATGTAAATGAAGAATATCTAAAAAAAAGGGGTTAAGGGGTCTTACATGATAAAGTATGTAAATTTTAGTGTGAATTATTATTTTCCAAACGTCCAATTATGATATATTTACTGTTTTTTTAAATCTGTATCACGAAAAATTAAAAAAAAATCATTTGTGAAATTTATTAAAATCCTATAGGCATATCTTTTGCTTTTATATATAAAGGTGTGCTTAATGAACGTAATACATTTGATGAAGATCAATTTTGGTAAATAAGCCTAAACTATATGTTGAAAAAGAAATCAGAAGCACTAAATGACTGCGTCTATGTAAATTTGGCTAAGGAAGAACCATTAATACTTCATCCTCAGTAATTATTCCAACATCATCCGCACCATGACAATAAAGTGCCACTATTTCTATTTGTTATTGCAAATTCAACGGTATTTTTTAATTCGTATCATCAATTTCCAACATTAGACCTACTTTGCGGTTTACGTTGATGTAAGTTTAACAAATACATAATCACCAGCTTTAGCAGTTTTTGTAGCTGAGTTATCAATTCCTACTAGGTCATAATAGTTGTCTTGTATTTCACTAATGCAAATATTTAATCAGAGTTGCTTTTGATTTTGGAATCCCCATTGTTATAGGGGGATCTACTTACCCCATAGTCAGGAGGAGACCCACTTACCCCTGATAGCAAAAAATTTACGGGTTAAGTGGGACTCCTCCTTTTAAACACTTATTAATAACATTTTATGCAAAAACTCTTGTTGCTGTATGAACTTTAAGTTAAACTATACATGAAAAATTAATTATTATAAAAAATAATAATAACTAACCTGGATGAAAACCCTTCTTTGAAAAATGTTGCTTGAACTCGCAAAAAAAAAAAAAAAAATCAGATTTTTTTTTTGATTAAGTGCTATGACCTAGAAAATCATTCCACGAATCCCAAATGTGTGCAAAAACAATCACTGATTAAATTTACCATGATCAGTGCAAAAAAAGTTTGAAAAATTTATCCATATTTCAGTTTAAGGGGGATGACACACTTACCCCAGAGATCCACTTCCCCCAACCAACACTATATTTTTTTCTGAGAGACATCACTTTTTTTTACTGCAGAAAAAAAGGTGGTGCTTGATTATTCTGTATGCATCTTATCCTTATATATTATTTCTGTAGCCTTTTTTTTTTATTCCTACGCGAGATCTTCCTCAATTCTTGATCGATTTCTTTGGTTTACATCTCATTTTAAAGCTTATCGTGCAGGCTAATGACGAAAATAGACCCACGGTCTAAAAATTGTTTTTTTTTTCTGTCAGAAAACCTGTTTTAAAGCACCGGATTGAGGTTTTCGGTTAAATTTATAAGTTTAACTTGCGCTTCGTGACCGACAGAGCTGAATAGCTCGATCGACAGAGCGTTCGAATGGTAACCAGAAGAACGAGTGTTCGGGCGTCCGGCCCGGACGATCTACATACAAAACTTAGACGAATAACACGCATTACATGAACACATAGAAATAATGCGAGTGAGGTAATAAAATAAATGAGATGGATACGCTCCTTGCTGTTACAAAACTTGATGCAACTGTAGCTATATCAATTCGTAATGGTAATTTTTTTGTTTTTAAAGCTTTGGCTGCAGTCAGGAAGCTAAAGCATAATGTTAAGCTAAAATATCAGTATAAGAATTAAGATTTCAGACTACAATGGAATAGTTTTTTGTTCAGAAAAAATAAATAAATAGTATACTGAAATGTAGATTCTTCTAATGACAGTTTTTGACCTTGTAATTTTTGCAACAATTAATTCTATTTCTTAACATATATTTGTGGAATTTTCTTAGGTTGAATTTAATTAAAATAACGGCCACACACACAACGATGAAAAAATCAAGAAGACTGAGGAGTCAAAAATGATAAATCAGGAGATGAGAATCCATAGCAGATAAGCTAGTAAGCTAACTTTGTACAGAGTTGTAAACAAATGCATGTTCGCCTTTCTCAACATGTTACGTTTACGGCAAGATACAAAAAGCACGCTCTTCCAAGTAGTCCAAGGAAAAAATAGGCTTTTACATGTTGTCTTACCAAATAATAATAATAATAATATTGTAATTACTGTGACAGAAAAGAAAATCAAACAGTTCCTGGAAGAAGCCTTCTTGAAAAAAAAAAAAAACCTTGCAATGGATTTTGTTTTCGCATAAAAAATTACATTTTTTGATAGTTTTTTAGAAAAATATGTTTTGCTTGTATGTGATTAAAAATATTAAAAAAATGTATTATAAAAACCCAAGATAGAAGTAAAACTTTTCTATTTTCTTCTTTTTTACATTCTATACTTTTTTTACATTCTTGCATTGTATGTGTTAAACGTTTAAGTGTCCAAAATCCACAAATATATGCTTACTTAAGCCTTGAAATTAATTTGTTAATTTTATTAACAAATTAAACTTACAAATGCTATCATTTTTCATTTTTTCTGGCAACAATTAAAAAACAACTACGTCACCTCCGTCACACAAAAAGGTTGGGATCAGAAATTCAAAGCTCTCGCGTAAAAAATTTCACTTCATAACAGAGGAGAAAAAAATATATTTTGCACAAAGCCAAAAAAAGGCATTTATTTAATTCATGTTGACAAATTGTTGATATAAGTGTTGATTTTAAGACAAAGTATCGGTGCTTACTTATTAATTAATATTTAGACACGTAACGGTTTAAAAATCTAAACGAGTCTTCACCGTGACGAACGTAACTTTAAGGTTACGTTCGTCACACTTCATATATTAAAGAAATATTCATTTCTGTTACATTATAAGAAAAATGAGAATTATTCTGTATGAAAAATAAAGTTAAGGAATGAAAATAACACATTGCACTGTTTTTACAATATATCTACCTAAACTTGAAATTGAGAGCTGAATTTCATGTTGCAAATTCAAAGTTAAAAATGCTACGTTCGTCACACTATAGTAATTTAGTTTCAAAACCCAGTGTTTTAGTGCATGAATGTTACACAGAAATTTTATTCTTCCACAAAATTCCACAAAACCACAAGTAAATTATTATTATAAGACGTTTAAAACTCATATTATGCAACGAAACAGAGTTTCAGAATGTTACGTTCGTCACTATGGAAAAACCTAATAATACAAATTACAAAAAAAAAAAAAATAAATAAATAAGGAAGTGTATACACAGGTCAAACCTTAAACTATTTTATGCATTTACTTTTTGGTACAAAAAAGTTTCTTTTTTTTAAAATACGTAAGACAGAGGCATAAAAATTCCATATATATATATATATATATATATATATATATATATATATATATATATATATATATATATATATATATATATATATATATATAACCAAATTTTCGGCTAAGAGTTTAAAAAAAAATTTTAATAATTAAAGGAACAGCATGATTCATCATTTCATCAAAAAATTCCAAACTACCAAGTCCTGATGCTAATACGCACCCTCACACAAAAACACCTTCACCATCCTGATTAACTGATCCAACTACGTTCTTAAGATTAAGTTCGTAATTTTTTTCTTCTGTTTACAATTGCACAACAATTTAACCAAAAAATGTTAAATTCATATTTATCTCTAGGTAAGACCAAATTCCAAAACGTTTTGAGCTTATTTATAATTGATTTTGCGACAAAAAGAGTTAAGCTTTCTGTTTTTCGCACGACCAAGAAAATTTCTGCCGGAAGAGATCCCATTTAATCCAGCTAACCAGAGAACTTGGCGAACAATATTAGGTGAAAATTAAATGTAAAATGTTTCATTTAACCATGTAGGAACTTTTACATCACTCAAATGTGTATTTTTCATATATTTTTTTAAACTTTAAATCTCCGATCACGCTTTGTCAACTTTGCCGGTTGATCTTTCATTGCCTTGTTTTCGGTCCGATTCTTTTCTTTAAAGCATTTTATCAAGCACTTTACTATAGACAGGAATAAATTATCTTACTTAGACACATTTCAAACCAATTTACCGCTACTGTGAGGAAAAAAAATCAAATTTCGAATGGTGTTTGTTGTTTTTTACGAATACCAGCCATTTCAAAGTAATAAGCACAATATTAAGGAATAAATAAACAAAAAATTAAAGCCAAATGACTTTTAAGTGTCAACAAAATGCAAAAATAATTAAAAAAACGACGTATGATGATTTTAATCATGAATTTGTTCGAAAATATTTGAGTGTACGATGCTTTTTGTGGCGTGTTATTTCTCTGTCTTTTCGTTTTTTGACCCATTTCAAAAAGAAGATCCATCAATATTTTGAAAAACTACGGGGTTGTTTTTAGAATGACATAGGAATGATGTGAAAAAATATTAGACTTCATATTCGAATTCAGTTTTGCATTATTTTGGTTTTACTAAAAAATTTCAAAGTGTACGAACACTTTTGGGAGCCACTGTATATATATATCTATATCTATCTATCTATCTATCTATCTATATATATATATATATATATATATATATATATATATAACGTAACTGAGTAGATTTAGTTTTAAAGACTAATTTCGTGTTTAGATAAATTAGTGTTTATTCAGGATTCAGTAGGTTGTCAGTTTACGTTAGGTAGTAGTTTATAGGAGGCCCCGACTTCAAAAGGTTATTAAAAATTTAAGAGATGTTATATAATTAGTTAGGTATTTAAAATACTTCATCGTATAGTAATTAAAATCAGTGTTTATTTTATAACTGGGTGTTTAGTTTAGTTGAATTTTGTACTGGAGTTGTAAAATAAATTTGATTTCTAGATTTGGGTAGGAAATAATTTTTAAGTGTAATCGGTTATCTTTTGCTTTTTAGTTCCTAAGTGTTTTCTGAAGGCGTTTTTTTTTTTTTCTTTTCTTTTATAATATTAAAAGTCATGGTCTCCTATAAACTACGACCTAACGTAACTGAGTAGGTTTAGTTTTAAAGACTAATTTTGCGTTTAGTTAAATTAGTGTTTAATTCAGGATTCGGTGGGTTGTCAGTTACGTTAGGTAGTAGTTTGTAGGAGGTCCCGACTTCAAATGGTTATTAAAAATTAAGATATCGTTTATAATTAGTTAGGTATTTAAAATGGTTCATCGTATAGTAATTAAAATCAGTGTTTATTTTATAATTGGGTGTTTAGTTGATTCGAT